>NW_007245993.1:66353-170574 GCF_000164805.1 Carlito syrichta
CAGTGGCCGCTCCCGGCCACCGCAGCCTCGATCTGCTGGGCTCCGGCGATCCTTCCGCCTCAGCCTTCCGAGTAGCCGGAATTACAGGCATGCGCTATCATGCCCGGCTGATTTTTTGATTTATTGTAGAGAGGAGGTCTTGCTGCCCAGGCGGGTCTCGAACCCGCGGACCAGGCAATTCACTCACCTCAGCCTCCCAAAGGCGCGGGATTACAGGCTGAGCCACCGAGCCCGGCTCCAAGTCATTACTAATGGCATTTTTTGTAGTCATTCACACACATGTGCAGAGTGGCAAAAAAAAATTGAGTCACTAGATGTGCACATTTCCAACCGGGGTTAAACAAGATGCTACTCTGCCTTTTTGTTGTAGCTCTCAAATATCCTTTTTATGTTGTTATAGTGCCATGTTTTTCACATTTGAGGGCCTTTATTTGGTGATTTTTCTTTTTAAAATGGCTCCCAAGTACAGCACTGAAGTGCTATCCAGTGTTCCTAAGTGTAAGAAGGCTGAGATATACCATCAGGAGAAAATCTGTTAATTAATTAAGCTTGTTCAGGTACGAGTTATGGTGCTGTTGGCTATGGGTTCAATGGTGATGAGTCAAAAATATATATTAAATAAGGTGTCTTTAAACAGAAATGTACATAAAACAGGGTTTACATTAATCGGTTAACAAAAATGTGATCAAAAGCTTGAAGGAACCTAAACCTATATTTACCTTAGGAGCAATGGTTCAAAAGTTGCTAATTCAGTGTTTGCAGCAACTTTATAGCATGTAATGACCACTAATCATGATAATCCACTGTAATTTTAGTTGTTTATTATGTATTATTTGTCTATTTTCACTAGAATGCAAATTTCATAAAGGCAGAAACATTTGTTTTGTTCATTGCTATATCCTCAATTTTAAGAAATGTTAGAAACTCGCTGAATATTTATTTAAATATTAATAAGTAAAATGTCTAAAGATATATAACCAAATAACGGATTATGCCCTATATGCCCATTTGGTTTTATTGTCAGCATCATAGGATTGAAAGATAAGTAAAATATAGGCTTTCTCTTGAGACTTTCATAATTAAGATAGCTTAAATAGACTTTCATAATTAAGATAGCTTAAAAAGTCATTTTTCCCTTTGCAACCTAGCAGGTGTATTTTATACCCATTTATAAGACAACGCTGAATCTATCTATGACTCTACCTAAGGCGATAGTCAAGGTTTTCTTTGACATCTGCATTTAGTACCAGAACATGAACTTTAGCCTATAATATTTTACTTTTTTTCTTATTGTCCATTACAGTTATAAGTGGAGTAAGGTGTAACTATGAAATATACAGTTTTTCTTTTTTGTTTTTTTGAGTTGGAGCCTTACTTTGCTGCCCAGGCTACTGGGTTCAGGCGATCCTTCTGCCTTAGCCTTCCCAGTAGCTGGAATTACAGGTATGCACCACCCCACCTGGCTACTTTTTTATTTATTTATTGTAGAAACAAGGTCATGCCAAGTTGTCCAGGCTGATCTCGAACCCTGGGCTCAGGCAATCCTCTTGCCTCTGCCTCCCAAAGTGCTGGAATTACAGACGTGAGCCACCACACCTGGCCAATACACAGTTTTTCTAAGGTTTATATGCTCTTTAATGACCCCTTGGGCAATATCATATTGATTCTTATTAGCTGTGTGGTCTTAAGTAAGTGACCTAACCTCTCTATCATTCAGTTTTCTTGTCTGTTAAATGGGGAAAACAATAGCACCTCACCTACAGGAATTAATTCATACATATACAACGGGGATCCCCTCCCAAAATGGAATTTTCTTCTGGAGGGCAGGCCTCTTGAAGTACACTCAGAATTTGTTCTTCCTGATCAAACAGTCAACTAAAGTTTTTATCTGTTAGTTTTGTGAAGGTTGTGTAGTGATTTGTGGAACAAACAAATGGCCCGAATAGTGGCAAACAGGTGACTGGTTCTTCCACCATGACAGTGCACTTGTCGACAGCACTAAGTGTTCAGCAGTTTTTGATCAAAAATGACATGACCCCTGTACCTCACCTCTCTATTCACCCAATCTCTCCCCAAGCAACTTTTTTTGTTGTTGTTTCCCTGGATGAAAAAGTTCTCAAAGGGAAACATTTTGCTGATGTGGAAGAGATGAAACAAAAAAGAACAGAAGCACTTAAAGGCATCAAAATTGACGAGTTCAAAAACTGTCCTGAGCAGTAGAAAAAGTGTCTCAATGAGTGTATTGCATCAAACAGAGAATACTTTGAAGGGGACTAAAGTTCAAACATGTGAGAATAAATGCACATTTTTCTAATAAACAAATTGCATCTTAGGGGGGTGGTCATTCCTCGTAAACCACTTAGAATCACTGTTAAGTATTGTGTTATCTATAAGCGTCCTTTCTGAATGGAAAAAGTCATATGCTTCTGAAGTTTAAAGTAAAAAAAAAAAATAATAGTATATACTAAGGGAAGACACCTGGATTTCACTTAATTTCCTGGAAAATTTCAGGAGAGTCCATTGTAAAGATTTTGTTACATGGGGTTTCTTTCCTCTTTCTTTGAATATTTAGCTTAGAATAACTTTTATTAGAAGTTCATAATTTTGTATCAACATATGCAAATGTGCTCAGATGTTCCATTTCAGTAGTTACATTATTATACATAAATTGAGAATGATTACTATGAATATCCATTTTCTTTCAAAACTTATCAGCATAAATTTTACATTTTTAAGCAAAAATGGATTATGCTAATTTGTTAACTCTTAAGGTACTGTCCATTTCTTTAATTTTCCCTTCAAATTTATTTAATGTTAACATAATAAAAAGTTTTTAGTAATTTAAATGTGTGCCTATTTTCCTTTGCTTTGCTACACTTCTTTAAAAGGAAGACACTCAGAGTTCTTCAAGTCCTCTACAATCTCCAATATAGTGTAAGGCACACACTGCTTAGTCAGTGTGGGCTGTGCGGTAGTGAATAAACTAAAACTGATTATTTTCTTCTGCTTTCACCCACCAACAACCAAAACAAAATACTTCTGTGACCAAATGTGTGAGGATTTACCTCAGCCAGGTATCCCCTAATTCAATTCAATTCTGACGCTATCTACTGGAGATAATAACAGCTCCCACAGGCAGAGAGCTCAGTCTCCCAGACTGCTACTTCCTTCCTACCGGTTGAAGTCTCAGCCTCTGACATCCAGAACTTCTGATTTTGAATTTGGTTAATTTGTTAGAGCAGCTCACAGAACTCAGCGAAACTTAAGTTTACAACAAAGTCTATTTTAAAGAATGCAAATAGACAGCCATATGAAGAGATATATAAGGCTAGGTCTGAAAGGATCCTGAGTGCAAAAGCTGTTGTCCCTTTGGATTTGGGTACATCACCTTCCTGGCACATGACTCATTTCTTCTTTTTTACCTTCCTGTCTGCTTCCTGTGTTCAGCCATCCAGAAGCTCTCCAAACCCAGTTTTTGAAAGTTTTTATGAAAGTTTCATTACATAGGCATAATTGATTATCATTGACTGTTGAGGATCAACTTAACCTTCACACTCTCTCCCTTCTCCAGAGGTTGAGGTTGAAGCTGAAAGTCCCAACCCTATATTCCTGTCTTTTTATTTTTCAGATGACCATCCCCCTCCCCCCAAAGCCACATTGGAGCTGCCAGCCATCAGTCAATTCACTCGTATACAAAAAGACATCATTTTTGAGAGCTCACAAGGATTTTTGGAGTTGTATGCCAGGAAATAAGGGAAGAAGACCAAGTTTCACAATATCATAGGCTACCATAAAATAAAATATCATAGACTGGATGACTTAAACAACAACAAAAAATCTATTTCTCACAGTTATGGATTCTGGCAAGTCCCAAAAGAAAGGTGTCAGCAGATTTGGTATCTGGTGAGAGCTTTCTTCTTTCTTTGCAGATGGCCACCTTCCTGCTATACCCTTACATAATGGAGAGGTATATCATCTTTCTAGTGTCTTTTCTTGTAAGTTTACTGTGTAAAGCAACCTTGACATAAGTAACTCCATAAGTAAAATATCTTATATTTTAAAAGGCATCATGCTAACGGGGACCAGATGTTTTTCCTAATCAATAAAGACTGCATCCAGCCAGGTAAGGATGTAACCAACACATTTGTCCACTGTTAGCCCTAACCAGAAGACTCTGTGACCATAGAAAGAACAGGACTTCAATGGCTTGAAATGGCCTTCTCAATAGACACCAGATTGCTGTTACTTGTGATGTGTCTGGCATCAGCCACTGGATGCTTTGCGCATATCAAAGACTCTTGCTTGCAAGACACTGACATGCCTTCCAGGTCAGGATAGGACACAGCCTTTGTTCATGCTGCTTTCTGTGGACTGGTTTATTTACTACTTTTCCTGTTCCTTTTCCCTTGTAGGTAAATGTTACTTTGTTATGGTAGAATGTTTAATTTATAACATTTATATACTGGTTAAGTATTCTATGATGTATGGTTTGCAAGATTGACTGACATGTGGAGTGGCTTCAGCCGGTGTGCCCTTGGTGCTGATGACCCAGTGAAAGAGAAAGTACTAAGGAGAACTGTCTTTTTGAGAACTCCATGTAGTGGATCAATCCATCAACAAGAAATATCCACCCTAAACACAAATGCAACCAACACAGGAGCACCAGCTTTCACACAGCAGTTACTAAGAAAACTACAAAAAGATATTGACTCTAACACTATCATAGCTGGGAATGTAAATACCCCACTAACAACCCTAGATAGATAATCAAGGCAAAAAATCAACAAGGAGATCTGGAACCTCAACTTGACACTCAACCAAATGGACTTAATAAATACCTACAGAACACTCCACCCAACAATCACAGAATATACATTCTACTCAGCACCACATGGAATGTACTTCCATATCAACCACATCCTTGGCCATAAATCAAGCATAAGTAAATTTCCTAAGATCGACATACTGCCATGCACCTTCTCAGACCACCACAGTGAAATAAAAATAAATATCAACACCAACAAAACTCCCCCCCCCAAGGCCACAAAGACATAACACTAAAGAGCATGACACTGAACAACTCCTTGGTTAACAGAGAAGTCACTACAGAAATTAAAAGATTCCTGGAAGCAAATGAAAATAAAGACACATCTTACCAAAACTTCTGGGATGCCATGAAAACAGTATTAAAAGGGGAATCTATATCTCTATGAGCACACATCAAGAAAATAGAAAAATTAAAAGTTAATAGCCTAACAAATCACCTAAGGGAGCAGGAAAGACAAGACCACCAAAACACTAACTTCAGCTGAAGAATCCAGATCACCTAAGTAAAAGCCCAGATATGAGACATAGAAGAAAAAAATCATAGAAAAAAAATAAATGAAAGAAAAGACTGGTTATTTGAAAGAATAAAAAAGATCGATGGACCCCTAGTCATATTGACTAAGAAAAAGAGAGAAAAATCCCAAATAAACACAATCAGAAATGCAAAAGATCAAGTCACAACTGGCCCTGAAGAAATATAAGATTATCAGAAACTACTATGCACACCTCTATGAAAACAAACTCAAAACCCTAAATGAAATGAAAGACTTTCTAACATCACACAAACTCCCAAAGTTGAAACAAGAAGAAATTGAGAACCTAAGTAGAACAATAACAACCCAGGAAATTGACTCTGTCATAAGAAAACTACCTACAAAAAAAGCCCTGGACCAGATGGCTTTCCAGTGAAATTCTACAAAGCATAAAAGGAGTAGCTGATATCAATCCTATTGAAAGTATTCCAGGTAATCAAAAAAGGTGGAATTCTCCCCAAATCATCTTATAAAGGTAACATATTGATACCCAAACTGAGTAAAGACCCAACAAAAAAAGAGAACTACAGGTCAATTTCCCTGATGAACATAGATGCAAAAATTCTCAACAAGATTCTAGCAAATTGAATCCAACAACACTTCTCAAAAATCATCCACCATAACTAAGTAGGCTTCATCTCCAGGATTCAGGACTGGTTCAACATTACCAAGACCATAAATATAGTTAAATACATCAACAGATCTAAAAGCAAGAACTACCTTACTTCAGTCAGGATAGCAATCATCAATAACTCAAAAAACAACAGATGCTGGAGAGGAAGTGGGGAAAAGCGGACACTTCTACACTGTTGGTAGGATTGTAAACTAGTAAAAGCTCTGTGGGAAACAGCAGTGATTCCTAAAAGATCTAAAACTCGACCTTCCATATGACCCAACAATTCCCCTTCTGGGAATATATCCATTAGATGCAGAAAAAGCTTTCAACAAAATCCAGCATCCTTTTGTGATAAAAGCCCTTGAACACCTAGGCATAGAGAGAATATACCTCAAAATATTAGAGCTATCTTTGATAAACCCACAACCAACGTATTGCTAAATGGACAGAAATTGGAAGCATTTCCCTTGAAAACCAGAACAAGACAAGGCTGCCCACTCTCATCACTCCTGTTTAACATAGCGTTGGAAGTCCTAGCTAGAACAATCAGACAAGAGAAGGAAATCAGGGGTATCCAAATAGGAATAGAGGAAGTTAAGTTATCCCTCTTTGCTGATGATAGGATCCTATACCTTGAAAATCCAAAAGAATCTGTCAAAAATCTCCTTGCTCTGATAAAGGATTTTGGCAAAGTTTTAGGGTACAAAACAAATGTGCAAAAGACAATTGACTTCTTATATACCAACAACAAACAGGCAGAGAACCAAATAAAAAGCACAATCCCATTTATAATAGCCACAAAAAAAAAAAAAAAGGAGAGAGAAATATCTAGGCATCTTTCTAAGCAGAGAAGTAAAAGAGTGGTCAGACTTGGTGCCTCAGCCTATAATTCCAGCACTTTGGGAGGCTGAGGCGAGTGGATTGCCTAGGCCCACAGATTTGAGACCATCCCGGACAACTGGGCAAGACTTCGTCTCTACAATAAGTAAAAACTTAACTGGGCATGGTAGTGCGCACTTGTAGTTCTGGCTACTTGGAAGGCTAAGGTGGGGTAGGATCACTGGAACCAAGTGGGTAGATGCTAGGGTAACTGTGAGTATGCCACTGCACTCCAGCCTGGGTGATGGAGTGAGACTCCAACTCAAAAAAAAAAGAAGTAAAAGACTTTTGCAACAAAAACTACAAAATACTGCTCAAAGAAGCCAAAGATGACACATACTACAAATAGAAAAACACTCCATGCTCATGAGTTGAAAGAATCAACATTTTTAAGACATCCATCCTACCAAAGGCAATCTACAGATTCTACACAATACCCATTAAATTACCAACATCATTCTTCTTAGGCCTGGAAACAACAATACATAAATTTATATGAAAACATAAATTACTATGAGTAGTCAAAACAATCCTCAGCAAGAGAAACAAAATGGGAGGTCTCACACTTCCAGACTTTAATTTTATATTCAGATTTTAATTTATTATATGGTTACAATAGTCAAAACAGCTTGTATTGGTATAAGAACAGGCATATAGACCAATGGAACAGGATAGAGATTCTGGAAGCAAAACCTCCATCTCTCAACCAACTCATTTTTGACAAAACCTTCACCAATAACCACTAGGGAAAGGAGAACCTGTTCAGTAAATGGTGCTGGGAAAACTGACTGACCACATGCAGGAGGTTGAAACAATACCCCTACCTATCGCCATGCACAAAAATCAACTTTAAATGGATCAAAGATCTAAACATAAAACCTCAAACTGCAGGAAACTGGGTTCAGTGGCTCAGCCTGTAATCCCAGCGCTTTGGGAGACTGAGGTGAGTGGATTGCCTGAGCCCCTGGGTTCAAGACCTGCCTGGGCAACTTGCCGAGACCTCATCTCTACAATAAATCAAAAATTAGCCGGGCGTGGTAGCGCGCACCTGTAGTTCCAGCTACTTGGAAGGCTGAGGCAGAAGGATCGCTGGAGCCCAGCAGGTCGAGGCTGCAGTGGCCAGTAGCGGCCACTGCACTCCAGTCTGGGTGACAGAGTGAGACTCCAACTCGAAAAAAAAAAAAAAACTGCAGGAGACACCCTTCTGGAAATTGAAACTGGCAACCAATTCCTGATCAAAACCCCCAAAGCCCGTGCTTATAAGAATTAAGATAGACAAGTGGGATCTCATCAAACTGAAAAGCTTCTACAAAGCAAAAGAAACCATCAAGAGAGCAAGGAGACAGCCCACAGAATGGGAAAAAGATATTTGCCAACTCTACATCTGACAAAGGTCTAACATCCATGATCTACAAGGAACTCAAAAGTTCCAAAAAGGAAAAAAAATAACCAGTCCCTTAAAAAGTAGTCAAAATATACGAATAGACACTTCTCAAAAGAAGACATACAAGCTACCAACAGATACATTAAAAAATGCTCAGCCTCACTAATCATCAAAGAAATGCAAATTAAAACCACACTGAGACACCACCTAACTCCAGTCAGGATGGTCACCATCAATAACTCAAAAACAACAGAAACTGGAGAGGATGTGGAGGAAAAGGGAACACTTCTACACTGATGGTGGGAGTGCAAACTAGTACAATCTCTGTGGAAAACAGTGTGGTGATTCCTGAAAGATCTAAAAATCGACCTTCCATATGACCCCAAAATTCCCCTTCTAGGAATACACCCAGAGGAGTTCAAATCATTCTATAAAAAAGATACTTGCACACTCATGTTAACTGTAGCATTATTCAAAATAGCAAGAACATGGAACCAACTGTGCTGCCCATCGAAAGTAGACTGAATTAAAAAAATGTGGTACATATTCATGATGAAATATTACACCACCATAAAGAAGGACAAAATTATGGACTTTGTCGCAACTTGGATGGATTTAGAGTCTATCATACTCAGTGATCTATCACAAAAGCAAAGAACTAGGTACCACACGTTCTCACTCATAAGCGAACCCTGAACATTTTACATAATACTATAAAAAAAGGATTGGCAGCAGTGGGAAACTGCCAAGGGAGGGAGGGGCGAGCACACAACATCCATAAGCGTAACTGATCTCAAACCAAGTGAAGTAGGAAACAAAGGGAGGTTCAAACTTTACCAGTACAATGATCACTTGTATACCTAATTCTGAATTCTACCCCACAACTTAAATAAACTAAAAAATAAAATAATATAAATAACTCCATATTGCTTATGGCATTTATGACTAAAATATCATCAATAAAAGTCTGACATTGTGGAAAGACACAGACATGCATGGACCTGGTTATTGCTGACCTTGTGCAGCTCACAATAGGCAGTGATACTATTTATGAGGACTCCACCTTCATACCTGAATCACCTCCCGAAGACCCTATCTCCAAATATTATCACATTTTGGATTAGGAGTCTTCAATATATAGTTTTGGGGGACAGCATATGCGTTGATAATGTAAGTTAGATTTCTGTGTCTAATGTTTCCTAATAATCCTTCCACCTACCAGCCTTTTATACAGGGTGCAGTATCATAACCAAGACTCTTTTTATAGACTTATGATTATTTCTTTTTATTTCTCTCTTATCATAGTTTCCCCTGTTAAAAACTATTTACTTGATAAATTACATTATTTGCTTACGTCTCCATTCCTGTCTCAGTAATATTTGCAGATAGTAAAAAGGAACAATGTTCTAATTATCAAAAGCAAGAGTTCCAACACTTCCAAATATTATTCATGAAGTACTTCAACACACTGAAGTAAAACCAATCTGCTGTATGGGATGACACTCTCAGCCCTGATTTACAAATGGAGGTATATCTTCAAATTTGTACTGACAATAGAGTTCCAATATTCTAATTTTGCTCGTTATAATTTTTCTTCTCCCTAATGCCCTTCAGTTTTTGTGTGTGTGTGTGTTTTTTTTTTGTGGCAGGGAGGAGGAGGTGGTAGTGGTGATATAGTGACCATTCTAATTCAGAACCTTCTTTCACTATTCTTGACACTAAATTTTAAGAGATTCGGATTATATATGACTGAATTTTGGGGAAACTTGCTTGGAAGATGTTTGGAGACGATGTCCTTTTTGAAAACATGGGAGTAGTTCTCTTCAACATAGGTTCAATTAATTTAATAACTATTTGTCTATTCAGGTTTCTACTCATTTATAAATCAATTCTGGCAATTTATTTTTTTTCCTAAAACACAGATTATTTCAACCAAGATTGAAATTTACTGACCATAAAGTGGTTTTTGGTATTTTCATTTGCTTTTTAATGACCTGACTTTATCTCCATTCCTCACATTGCTTATTTGAACTTTTCATTTTATTTTTTTTTCCATCTTGACCACATTTGCTAAGCAGTTTCTATCTTATTCTTACTTTATAAATATTCTATTAAATTTGATTTTTTGTTTTTGCTTTCTCTTACTTTTATTGAGTCAGTTTCAATGTTTTATATCGACTTTCTTGAGTTCAGTGTTCTAGCTCTAACCCTGCTTGGTTCAGCTCTAGCAATATGTAACGTATTTCCAAGCATAGCATAACAGCCTTTTAAAAAAATATATCTCAAAATTTCCATTATGAATTTGTTTCTTTAATACATGGATTGCTGAACAATTTGGCTTTGGATTCCCCACTATATGTTTCTTTTGATAGTTTTTACTGATTTCTAATTCTACTGCACTATATTATGAGAACATAGCCCACAGGTTGATAACTTTATTATGACTTAGCATATAATCAATTTTCTTTTCATCCATATGTGATTGAAAAGAGTAGATTTATCCAATTTTGGAATGGTAGGTGCAAGGTTTATATATGACATTTAGAATAAGTTAGTCCACTGTATTATTTAAAATTTTTATTATTATCCTTTCCTTTCCTTTTATTATTATCCTTTCCTTTCTTTCAGTTACTGAAAGAAAGAGGTAAATTTTCCCACTATGATCGTAGATTTATCACTCTTTGCAAGTCTTTCTAATTTTCCTTTAAATAAATGTACATCTATATGGTATTAGATACATACATGTCCAAAAAGTGTCATCTTTTTCTAGTCAATGAATGTTTTTACTATTGAATATAGATCTATTTTCTCTCATGTTTTTGCTTTAAGTAAAATGTGTTTAATATTAAAATTGCTAAACCAGATTTCCTTAGATTAGTAAATTGTTGACATTTTTTTCATAAATTTACTCACAAACTTTGCATGATTTATGTTTCTACAAGTGACTTTTGCAAATAGTATTAAGCAAAATTTTAATTCTAAAATGAATACATTTTAATAAACAAGTTTAGTCTATTTATATTTATTATGATTACTAATGCATTTAAACTTTTTCTACTATTTTATTTATTTTTTTAGTCTTACGTAAAATGTCACGCTTTTTTCTTCTTTTCTGTTTTTACTAATTGATTGATCAAGGGTTTTTACAAATTCCTTCTTCTCTATTTGTTTCTAATATTAGAATTTTTTTCTCTAAACAATTCCTATAAATATAATTGACGTATCTAAATTTAATCACTATTCTAATATTCTTTGATTTTTTTAAAAAAACTTTTGGATTATCTATGGAAAAATATGGCTTCTGTATTCTCTGAATTTTGTTCTTTGGAAAATCTCAAATATATGCTGGACCCTCTCATTCTATCTTCTATTCTAGCTATCCCCCTTTTATATTCTCCACCCATTAATTTCAATGTGTGCTTTTTTTTTTACTTG
Source organism: Carlito syrichta (assembly GCF_000164805.1). Classification (NCBI taxonomy): domain Eukaryota; kingdom Metazoa; phylum Chordata; class Mammalia; order Primates; family Tarsiidae; genus Carlito; species Carlito syrichta. The sequence continues at coordinate 78,028 of NW_007245993.1, forward strand.
TTTTCTACAAATTTTTCTTTCAATATGCTGATTCTCTCTTTAGTTATGTAGACTTTACTGTTTATCCATTGTGATTTTTATTTCAATATTTGTATTTTCATTTCAGAATTTGTTTTAGATTTTTCCAGATTTGTCCTTTCATCATATATTGTTCTGCTTTTGCAGTTGTTACAGTGTACTTTATATTTTTAAACATTTCAAAAATTCTTATAATCTCTTTCAGATTATTATCACATTATATGAGTTTCTTCCAGTGTTAATTATCTTATTTAATGTGGCCATCGAATTTTGTTTATAATATCTTCAAACAGAACCATTTGACATTTGTCTTTGTTAGGGCTTTAGTGGTTTTATTGTTTTCATACAAATTTTCTTCATAATCTTGGCTTGAGGTTCTAAAACAAGTGGAAATGTGAATTCAGCCCACACTCATGTTGAGACCAGCTCATAAACATATATGCTGCTTCTCCATATTGGTCAATAAAACGCTTATCATCCGTGATTTATGAATAAGTCAATCCTGTGAGGCTCTTGGCACTTTGAAGGGGTCTTATTTCCAGAGAACCACCTTCAGAAGTTCTAAGACCTTGTGTTCTTTCAGTTATATTACACTTAAACTCTGTAACACTGAGTCTTATATGTGTAGAGTTAAACTCCACAAATGACTGGGATTTTATATATATGAGAAGGGTTTCCGCAAAAAAACTGAAATTATTTTTTGGAAAGCCAGCCACATGCAGTACAGGTTTACTCATTAGGTTGTATTTTAGGAATCCATCAGCATCCGTGTACCAGCTAGAGTTGTGAGAGGCTGCTTTCAGCTTCAGTAAAAATATATATATAATTATTATTATTTTGAATACTCATGCCCCAAATGTTGCCCAGGCTGGAGTACAATGGCACACTCACTGCCACTGCAGCCTCAGCCTGCTGGCCTCAGGCAATCTGTCTGCCTCAGCCTTCCAAGTAGCTGGAACTACAGGTGTGCACCAGGCTTCAGTATATTTTTGGGGGGTGAGATTCTTTCAACGAGTTTGCCCATTTCATGACGGGTGATTTACAAGTGCACTTGCCCACACTATGCTGAGTATTTAGAAGTTTTTGACCAAAAACGGCATGACCCCCGTGCCCCACCCTCCCTATTCACCCCTCTTCCTGAGCAACTTTTTTTGTTTCCCTGGATGAAAAAAGTCCTCAAAGAGAAACATTGTGCTGATGTGGAAAAGGTGAACCCCAAATGGCAAAAGCTGTAAAAGACATCAAAATTGATGAGCTCAAAAACTGTTTTGAACTGTGAAAAAAAGTGTTCTTTGGTGTATTGCATCAAATGGAGAGTACGTTTGAGACATGAGATAGCTAGAAAAAACTCAGCAGACGGGAATGTCCACTGGTAACAATGTAAGGAATTCCCAGCAGGCCAAGTTCCATGTGAACCTCTCAAGCTAGAGCTTAGGTACTCACTGCTGGGATCAAAAAGCAACCAATCAGCTCACCAGTAGGCCCCTGCCTCCTGCTGATTGGTACTTAATACTGACCAATCAGAACAGCTACAGCTCACAGCTAGTGCTAGTCAGTGGGCTTGGACTTAGGGCTATATAAGCACCAGGTTCTGACTCCAGGGGCAGGCAACCCGGTTGAGTGCCCTCCCACTGTGGAAGCTTCTGTGTCCTCTCAATAAATCCTGCCTTCTCACTTTCCAGCTGTTGTCATCCCTCATTCTTCCTGGGCCTGAGGCAAGAACCTTGACCCTGAAGAGCTGCAGAAGAGATCATTGGAGCCAAAGAGCCATGCACCCCAGAGGCTGACTTGTCAGTTGACAGAGCCAGCTGAGCCAGGAGAGCTTCCAGAATAAGGAGAGTCTCCAAAGTTGAGACACCCAGGGGGCTAGGCTTGCCTGCACACGGAACCAGCAACAGTCTCAGGGCTTGGCTTTCCAGCCCATTAGAGCCAACTCTCCGGGGGCTAGGTTTCCCAGTCCACTGGATCACAACACTTTCAGGGCTTGGCTTGCTAGCCCATTAGAGTTGACACTTCCAGGCTAGGCTTACCAGCCCCTCCACGACCTTCTCTGGGGCTTGACTGGCCCACCCACTGAGCTGACACTCTCGAAGCCCAGGCTGACCTGAAAAGTCCGCATCACTTTGAAAGTGACTGAAGTTTAAACATGTAAGAATAGATACACAATTTGTTTATAAATAAATTACAGCCTGCTTTGAATATACCCCTCATATGTTCCTCCCCACTGAATTTCTACCTCTCTTATAAATAACACCCTGATATTTTATTCCTCTTGAGTGCACGTGTATGTGCATAAGTGCACGTGTTTATCATTTGTTATGTGTTTGGAGTGGGAAGGAGTTGGTCCCTTTTAGTTCAGACTAGTGTATCTACTCTAACCTTTTGTTTCCTGTTCTTAACTTACCTATTGGGTAAGAGGGGAGATCAGAAATTTCTTTTTTCCTCCTAGCTATGTAGTTCAGTTCATAAATGTATGGCTCTCATACATGAAATATTTAATCAATCTAAATTGCAATGATATGTTAACAAAAATTTCTGAAAGAAGATTATAGGATATATAAAGCTGGACATTAAGTGTTTGAAATCTGATGATTAGAAAATTCTGAGGAGAATGACCCTTCATATTTAATACGATTAGACAACTTGTTACACTGAGAGTCTTCTGCGAGGATTATCTTAAGTCAGAATCAAGGACAGGAGCATTTTTTTAACGTATAGTTAATCTTTGAATAATAGGTTTGAACTGCCACGGTCCACTTATATGCCCATTTTTTCAATAAATGCAGTCAGTCTTCTGAATCTGTGACCTCTACATCTGCAACCAAATGGTATTGAAAATACAGTGTTGGTGGGATGCAAACCTTGTGGATGCAGAGGAATGACTTTTTTATATACGTGGATTCTGCAGGACTTGAGTATGCATGGATCTTGGTATCTGCGAGGGTCTAGGGAACACACTCCTATAGTAACCAAGGAGAAAATATATTTGGAAAAACATCTAAACTAAGAGCATACTTTCTTCAATTTCCTGAATTGAGTTGCATCCCTTTTGCCCCTAGTTCCCAGTTCCATCAGCCAGCGCTCACAGGACATGCATATTCACCCTCACTTAATGCATCATAGAGCAGAAACCCACACCCATTCCGAACTTTAAAAAGCTAAAACCTAGTGACAGAAACTTGTTTTCAGTCTATTTATTCACCTCTAATAGAATGCCAGTCAGATTTCAACTTGCTATTTTCTTGACAAAATCATTTTTAGATTTAGCCATCATAATCTTGTTTTCAAAGGAGAATTGAAGCAGAATAGAGGAAACAGAGTCAGGAAAAAATATTCCTGAAGATATATTTTCTTTGCTTAATTTTTCTATACTGCAAGATAAACAAATGTATACATTTTAAAACTATGCGGAGGGAAATAGAAAACTCACTTATTTATATCTGTGATTCCTGATGTCGCCCTGATCAGAATTTCTATCAGAAATATCCAGGCCAATATCAAAATCATAGAAAATAGCTGCCAATATCAAAATCATAGAAAATAGTTTAATAGAGACTTTGGTGTTTAATCCTTTGAAGCGTGTTAGAAGCAAAGATATGCTATATGCAAAGTAAAATCCTCTGCTGTCTTTGAAAGTACCAAAGGAGACTTTTAAGTGCACTTGCCATTTTCATTTTTACAGATAAAATGTCTAGTATATAGGCTTATAGATGTCTATGAGTTTTCTATACCATTTAAATTTTTTGAAATGAACAACAAAATAGTTTTCTTTTTAAAAAGTCAAATAGCACTTTAAACTACTTCTATGTCATATACATATTTTTAAATATCTTACTTGAAATCTATTATTCTCTGAAATATAGCCTTGGGGTTAGGTATACATCTTTAAAAGTACAATGCCTAAATTATATGCATGAAATCTGTAGCTGAATATAAAAGCTGACTCGATTAATTATAACCTTCATTCTTGCTCATACAGGTATGAATTTGCTACCGTATGTCACAAATGAGCATGGTTAATCATATTAAATATTTTCTTATTCTCATAAGCCTTTTTAAAAAGTTTTCTTTAAAACCTACACTTCAAGCAGAAATGTGTATAGTCCACGTATCAAGTAGAAAATGTTGATATGAAACACTTAATGCAAACATTTCTGATGGCTAGTTTTGGGAAAAGTTATAAAATCATATAACAACACAAATTTAGTTAACCTGGCAAATCTTTTATTATCAATCATCTTTTTTTTCTTCAAACTCAAGAAAAGTGCCTCTTCAGAAAATGTATTTTTAGTTGTCCACGTAGACAATGGCAGGACAGGGACAGAGAGCGTTTTTACCCTAATACATGGACCATAAGCTGACTCAGCTCTTACAGACTTTTTCAAGCTGGGTAGAAAGCAATTGCAGAAAAAAAGCATCTATTCTATCAACTGGTTAGTGTGTATCTATAAAAACAGATGGAGTAAACAAATAACACTCCATTTTCCTGATTTCTACCAATGTTCAGTGTTCAACAGTCACGAGAAATGCACTTACCTCTCAATGCCTTCTCATAAAGATTCAAGAATGTGCTACTTCCATAATCCCTGCTTTATTTCAGACAACCGCAGGCATCGCAATCACACAAAGGCCTTGTTAAAGCAGATTGCTCAGCCCCATGCCCAGAGTTTTGGATTCCATAGATCTGAGGTGAAGTCAAAAATTTGCATCTCTAACATCACCCTACGTGTTGCTGACATTGCTGGTACGGGGACCATACTTTGAGAATTGCCACACGGATGGATGGATTTTACTCACACAAGTGAGTTATAGTTTTTTAAACTTCCAAAAAAAACCTTTTCACACTATTAAGATCTATACCATCAGATAGATGTGTCAGAAGGGTGATCTGAGTTCCATTTTTTTTTTTTTTTTGTAATCTCTGGAGGAAATTTCAAAGCCAAGTGGAATGAATTAAATGAATAGAAATTATAATCAATACCATACTCAGAACACAATAGCTGTTACATTGATTCATATGACTAAATATAACCTAATCTTCATTCTGTACTTATCATTATCTACAAATATTTCCTCAGTGAATAGGGAGAAAACATGGTGTAAAAATACATCATTTACTCAAGAGGTCATATCTTAATTGCCCTCTAAACTTGGCTCGATATTCCCAGATGATGTCTTAAGATAGTTTGTTTCAGAAAAAAGCAAACTATAAAAAAATTAAAAATAAATTGCATTCCCAGTTCTTCACCTAATGTCTACTTTCAGTCCCTAAGCAACTTATTAGAAGATATTTGAGAAATATGTTGCCTTTGAGAACTCTGCTTCAGTGATTCTGAACCGTTAGAGACAGCATCAAAAGTGTGAGGCTTCGCACGGAAGAGTCACGGAAAGGGCAAAACACCAAAGGCTCAAGATCTGTTTTCTGTGTTGTATGTTTTGGCATTTATAAGCATCGTCTGGTTTTGGGCAACTCTTTTAACCTCAGCTGAACTCAGTTTCTTTATTTCTAAAACGGCAATAATAATTCCTTTCTACCACCAGATTGTTGAGAAAAATCAAATTAGGAAGAGCCTTATTTTCCTATAAATAGGTCTAACTGTAATCAAACATATCCAGTGCTTTAGAAGTGTCAGATGGGTGCCGCTGTTAATAACAGGAGAGTGTCTTTGAATCTCTTATTCTAATTCAATTGTATACCTCTAGCATTGCCTTCGATTTAAAAAATAATAGTAAATTTTGCATTAGAACTGATTCATGCATTACCTGCCTTAAATGCTGATTTTTGTTGTCATCGATGATGTGTCAGTCTTATCTAGTTCTGTGACATTTGGTGTTCTTCCTCCAATGAGACAACGTTAGACTTGACAGTTTTTGATATCATATTTATCACTTAAAAATACTCATATTAGAAAATTTATTCACTGGAAATAGTATATTGTGGATTTTCATTTTCAGTGAGCTATCCTGCTTCTTTCTCAGTGTGTTTGTATATGTGCATGATTGCACTTCTTGGTTGCAAAATCCAGCGTAGAGTGAGTATAGATTTCCTGTATTAAATAATGTAGACATGGTAGGAGCAAAAGGGAAGTATCTCACTAGGAAATTAAAGAGATTTATAAAAAAGACACTCTGTGAAGTATGATGTCCTTTGTGTGTTCTTTGCCTCTGTGGATGACAAAGTGTCAAGTCAGTGCTTCTCCATGATGATGTCGAAAGCAAAGGAATAACTGCTCGGGTGAACATTGTACAATGTGTTGCATCACTTCTCTCTCTACAATGAGCAGCCTTAGCAGAGGCAGCTTATTCTCCATCTCAGATGGCATTGAAAAGTAAATGTAGTTTAAGTATAAATGCCAGCTTAAAAATTCTTCAACTTGCCAGTTGGGCTCAGTGGCTCAGCCTATAAACCCAGCACTTTTGGGAGACCGAGGCGAGTGGATTGCCTGAGTCTGCGGGCTGGAGACCATTCTGGGCAACTTGACAAGACCTCGTCTCCACAATAAATCAAAAATTAGCCAGGCATAGTGGTACGTGCCTGTAGTTCCAGCTACTTGGAAGGTTGAGGCAGGAGGATCGCCAGAGCCCAGCAGGTCGATGCTGGGGTGGCGGTGAGTGTGTCATTACACCCCAGCCTGTGTGATGGAGTGAGACTCCAACTCAAAAAAAAAATCCTTCAACTTTATACTTATTATATATACACTGTCCAAAATAAAGCTGAAGTGTGCCCCCGCATCATGTCTTGTATTTCCTTTTAAGCTCTTTTCGAACTTTGGTCTTTTTCAAGTATTGGCTAAAACGATGAGACAAAATACATGTTCTATTAAAATAGGTGCCTTGCTTTATGTTTTATTAAGATATGTGTTCTATCAAGATACATGCTTTAGCCTTGGGAGGATACAAATAGCATGTAAAACCGCATATTCAAACCAAGCAGAAATTAATTGGTATCTGTTTTTTGGGAATCTTTCAAAGAAGAAACACATTGTTATGGGTGATCTCTCTGATTCTGATCAATATATGAGAGATACCAAAGACACTGATATGTTTGATATCTGTGGTTTGACATTTAAAATCTGTGTTCGCTTCAGCCATTCTGTGAAATCTTGTAAAATTTTGCAGTCCATATAGTGCACTAACAGTACGTTACTGCCTCCACCCAAGCAAGACAAGTCAAGGACTTCCTTTTATGTTCTTCCAAGGTGTGCAAAATGGGTATATAGAAGAACACAGCCCAAAGAGAGACTAGAATATAATAGTTGTACCTGTGAGAGAATTAACTATGTGTTAGAAATATTATATAAAATACACAAACTTACAGCAAAATGCTGAAGTTAAATGTAGTTACTTAAGGTCTAACAGCTTGTCTGTTGCCTTCTTATCTTTGCTAAAGTTAATGACATGGGTTATTTAAGTGTGAAAGTTGTCTTTCAGTGCCAGTCATATAAAATCAAGTTGGAATCCTCTCCAGCATCTTATATGCACTTTGCACCTTCAGATATGTTCTGATAAATCAGTCAGTGGACAATTTTGTCATTGTGTGAATGAATATCACAGAGTATATTTACAGTAACCTAATGGTATAGCTACGACCCACCTAGGTTGGATGGTATAGTTTATTCTTCCTAGGCTACAAACCTTACTTTTTTTCTGAAGGTTGTTTTAGCTATTTGATGATATATTGAAATTATATAGCTTATATTCCAGACCAGAAGTTTATTTCTAATACCGCATGTCCTTTGTGATGGTGTTTATATATTACTATCTAATAACAAGTCATTAGAGTCTGGAGGTCTTCTCTTAGGAGAAGAGTAAAATATAAAACTGTTCTTTATAAGTTAAGATCATTATAGGTATAAAGCAGAGTAGATCTCAAGATATTAAATTAGACATCAGGAACTGAGGCTTCAAAATTCTTCCTTCTAAAAACTACACATATAACTGAAATGACACATTGATTGTGTCAGTGATAACTCTGTATCAGTGAATAACTTTTTCTACTTCAAGTGTCTTTTTATTAAATATATAAGGATTTCAGTTTTGTGTATTTCCTTTTCCCTTAAGCAAAGCAATGCCTGAAGGACAGCATATAGATTAAAATTGTTGGGCTTGTCTAAAATAATATTCTTTGAATGTGTGTGTGTATCATACATTTGTGGGATACCAGAGTTCTGTCCTGCTGAGAACTACCTAAGGAAACACCGTCATGAAATGTTACAAAAGCCATTAGACTTTTAAAGAAATGGCAGCCTATATCCATCAGTTTCAGGGACAGCTAAGAAGAGGGGGAAAAAAGAGTAAATATGTAAAAAATAAATTATGAATCAGAAGGAGAAAATGGAGCTGCCTTAACTAGATTATTTCTCCTTGAATTCATTTTAATAGTATTTGATTAAAATGTGTAGTGTGGCAGTTCAAACAATGCTAACAATATCACCCTGCTGATATCATTGTAGTATAAGACTATCATTGCAGCTTTGTGAATCGTTTTCTTCCTCATATATATTGAACTTATTGATTGATAAATTTGTAAGACTTGTGAACAATACTACTAACTAAGTTAACCTAAATGGCATTTATAGAACTCTGTACTCAATACAAATAGAATACATGTTCTTTTCACATGTAATGGAGCTTCACAAATATGTTGGACCATTAACAAGCCTCTATAATTTCAAGGTATTGACATCGCATTAATGTGTTCTCTGTGCATATGGAATTACATTAAAAAGTAATAAAAATAAAATATCAGAGAAATTCTCAAATACAAATAATTATTCACCAATTGATTTTCAACAATATTCCAGTGGAATTCAATGGAGAACTTTAGAATTATCCAGTGATTCTAGGACAACCAGATGTCCATCTGTAAAAAATTAAACATTGGCTTCTGTCTCCTACCACAAAGAAAAATTAGTTGACATAGATCATGTTTGTAAATGTTGATGGCAAAATTATAAAACTTACTGGAAGAAATGTAGGGTACGAATATCTTCAAAATATTGGTATAATCAATATTTTTTATGCAGAAAACAGAAAGTACTTAGCATTGAATAAAATCAATTAACTATAAACATTAATACTTCTGCTTGTCAAAAGACTTTTTATTTTATTTTATTTTATTTTTTGAGTTGGAGTCTCACTCGGTCGCCCAGACTGGAGTGCAGTGGCCGCTCCCGGCCACCGCAGCCTCGACCTGCCGGGCTCCGGCGATCCTTCCGCCTCAGCCTTCCGAGTAGCCAGAATTACAGGCACGCGCTACCACGCCCAGCTGATTTTTTGATTTATTGTAGAGATGAAGTCTCGCTGCCCAGGCGGGTCTCGAACCCGCGGGCTCAGGCAATCCACTCACCTCAGCCTCCCAAAGGCGCGGGATTACAGGCTGAGCCACCAAACCCGGCTGTCAAAAGACTTTTTAAAGAAAATAAACACATAACCCAATGAGCAGGAGAAAATATGACATATTATAATATTTATTTATAATTTAATTACTTACAAAATATTATAATATTATATCTCTGATAAATGATTTATGTACAGAATATCTACAGAACTTATACAATGAAATGGAAAACTGTCCTACCTCACTAGTCACTAGAAAAATGAAAACTAAAACTGTAGTGAGTTAAAACTACTTACCCACTAGGATGACTAAAATTGAGAAACGAAAATGATGGTGAAGTGTGGAGCAAATGAACCCTTGTACCTTGTTAGTTAGCCTGTAAAATACTAAAACTACTTTGGGAATTGACTTGATAGTTTCCTCTCATAAAATTCTATTCCCAGCTATTTATACAAGAAAAATGAAAACATATGGGTACCAATTACTTACACAAGAATGTTCAGAGTAGCTTTCTTCACGATAGTTAAAAACTGAAACCACCTAATGGTCCATCCGTTGGAAAATAGATAAAAATAATTGTGATATTACTCCATACAGACGGGTACTACATAGCAAATAAAAGACATGCAGCATAAGTGAATCTCAAAAATATACTGTATTTTCTCTTGCCCTTCCTTTCTTAAACATTTGAGTCCTAAAGCTACATTAGAGTGTGGGGGAAGGAGCTACTGTGACCCAGAGTGGGCAGCAGAGTCCAAGCATGGACTTGCAAGCGGGTGCTTGCAAACCAAGGTTTCTCAACACAGGGAGTCTGGGCCCAAGGGGGTTGAGCTTGACATCCACATGGGAGATGCAGTGGGTAGGTGGCAGCACTGCAGAGTGTTAGAATAGTGGGTACCTCATTCTTTTTTCCTTTTTTTTTTTCTTTTTTTGAGTTGGAATCTCACTCTGTCGCCCAGGCTGGAGTGTAGTCACACGCTCATGGCCACCACAGCCTTGACCTGCTAGACTCAGGCGATCCTTCTCCCTCAGCCTTTCAAGCAGCTGGAACTACAGGTGCACGCTACCATGGCTGGCTTATTTTTTTATTTATTGTAGAGACGAGGTCTCACTACGTTGCCCAGGCTGGTCTTGAACCCCTGAGCTTAGGCAATTCTCTCACCTCAGCCTCCCAAAGTGCTGGGATTATAGGCTTGAATCACCACGTCTGGCATGAGTACCTCATTCTTAAGGATGAGGAGTCCATTTCAGTGTGTTGGATTCCAAGTTTCTGTACAGGGTGGGCTGAAATTGAAGCATGGGTGGAGTGAAGTGATAGTCTACACAGCTAGAGGGAGGACAGCTGTGAGGCTGGAAGGCAGACTGTCTAAAGGGATACTGATCAGCCGGGCTCAGTGGCTCAGTCTGTCATCCCGCGCCTTTGGGAGGCTGAGGTGAGTGGATTGCCTGAGCCCACGGGTTTGCGACAAGCCTGGGCAGCGAGACCTCACTTCTACAATAAATCAAAAAATCAGCCGGGCATGGTAGCACATGCCTGTAATTCCGGCTACTTGGAAGGCTGAGGTGGAAGGATCGCCGGAGCCCAGCAGGTCGAGGCTGCACTGGCCGAGAGTGGCCACTGCACTCCAGTCTGGGCAACCGAGTGAGACTCCAACTCAAAAAATAAAAAAAAAATAAAAAGATACTGATCATATAAGTAAACATATCAAGGATAGAAGCAGTCACTTTACATCTGTGAAAGGCTCTAAGAATATGGAAGGGATCATTGCAAACTCATAGTTTTCAAATATATAAACAGATAAAAATATATATAAGTATAGAAATAAATGTTACAATACATTTCATATTAAATGATTTATATGTTACATAAATATAATATACCTTATAACTATATTTATATTAAGCATAATGATATTCATACATTTTATATGTTATATATTATCCTATTTATATGTATTATATATACACTTTTATGTGTGTAAGGGTGAATGGGTTCTCTGGAAGCAAACACTAAGCCAGAGATTGATGTGTGAGATACTTATAAGGATTGGATGCCTGGAGAAGGTGGGTTTGGAGGATGGATAAAAAGAGAAGCCATAATGTTCTAAAGCCTTGGCCAACTTCAAGGGAAGCTTTGAAATAAATATGACCTTTCAGACTTATACCCAAAGATGGTCAGTCATTATAGGTGTGTTTCTTCATGAAGGATATAAACTTGGGTGAAACAGGTCTGTGCAGCTAAGAATAACCCGGTAGGGGCTGGGAGCTGAAGCTTGTTTCTCAGTGTACTCCCAGCAGTTGAGATGACTCACACGAGTCCTTTCTTGAAGTAATTAGGACAATACATTTTTCTAGGTCCATCACACACATGCACACGCGCGCATACACACACACACACACACACACACACACACACACACACACACACACGTATTCAAGCTCTGTCCACTGAGTAGGCCTGGAAGCAAGGATGTTTCATACCTAGGCTTCTAAATACCAATTTGCACTAAAATAATTCAAGACTTCTTGGATATTGGTGAGACAATGTAAGTACAAGATTGGAAGACAATTGAAAGACTTGGGAGCTTAATATTTAAGTAATATAAATTTCAGAAAGAGAAGAAAGAATAGATAAAATTGAGGCTATAACACATATATAATGGCCCTGAGCTGAAGAAATACTCAAGGAGACAGAGTTCATTTAGTTTCAGGCAAGACTGATGAGGAAAGATTCCTACCAGATTCCAAACACCAATCAATCTACTGATCAATAGAAAAACAAAGCAAAACAACATTTTAACCTTTCTGTCAGAAAAAAAACTTACAAAAAAAGTAATTCATCTAATAATGGACTTTTAACTACACTAAACTAAACTTAAAAATGGTGGAAACTGAAAACCCGTGGAATGGTGCCTATAAACTACTGAGAGAAGACTATGAAATGAATCATAATTCTTATACCCAAAGGAGATCACCTACTGTCAGGGTGAAAGAATGATATGTAAGCCCTTGTAGGTATGAAGGATGACTACAGCAACCACATATCTGACCTGCAGAATATGTATTTAAAATTAAATGAAAATAAGTGAATCAGAATTGGAAAATACAGGCATAGCTTACTATATAAACATTAATTTATTTGCAAAAGTTGTAAATAAGCCAGTTTATACTGGAAAAATATTTGTAAAGTATATGACTGACAAAAATTGGATTGTATAATATACAGTGACACTTATAAATTAATAACAAAAGGAAACAACTCAACAGAAAAATGAACAAAATATACATGACTGAAATCATAGAGAAGCCAATACAGGCAGCAGCTAAAAAGTTAGAAGATATTTTCATCCTCTGTATTGTCCAGGTAGATGCAAATTAACGTAATAAGATGTCAACTACCTATTAGTCTTCAGAGGATTTTAAAAAATAATTTTTTTTTTTCAGTTGGGAGTCTCACCCTATTTCCCTGGCTAGAGTGAGGTAGCACAAACATGGTTTACCACAGTCTCCACTTTCTGGGCTCAGGCGATCGTCCCACCTCAACCTCCATTGTAGATAGGACTACAGGTTCGTGCTACCATGCCTGGCTAATTTTTGAATTATCATGTAGAGATGAGGTCTCACTCTGTTGCCCAGGCTGGTCTCGAAATACTAGGCTCAAGCAATACTCCCACCTTGGCCTCCCAAAGTGCTGGGAGGGCATGTGTGAGCCATTGTGCTCAGACAAATATAATATTTTCTACTGGTGAAGATGCAAGAGAGAATATTCTCAATATTGTTGGCTTAAAATGATTTGTTGTAGCCTCTTAGAAAAATAATGTGGTGAAATTTATTTAAATTAACAATATGGATATTACTGGCCAGCCATGTTGGCTCACATCTGTAATGCCAGTGCTTTGTGTGGCTGAGATGGAAGGAAGGATTACTTGAGTCTAAGAGTTCAAGACCAGCCTGGACAACACAGTGAGATCCTGTTTCTACAAAAAAAAAAAAAAGAAATTAGTTGGGTATGGTGGCACACATGTGCTGTCCTATCTATTCTGGAGGCTGAAGTGGGAGATCACTTGTGCCTCAGTGAGCTATGATCATATCACTGCATCCTAGGCTGGGCAACAGAGGGAGAATCCATTTCTAAAAGTAGTATCTATGTCTATATCCGTATCTGTATCTGTATCCGTATCCATATCCATATTCGTATCTGTATCTGTATCCATATCTGTATCTTTATCATCTATACTTGCAACCAAAACATGTCATTCTACTGCTCTATTATTTTCAAACAAATAAAAGTATGCACACATCTGCATATAACTTTATTGTAGCATTTTTGTAGTAGCAAAAAGATTGGAGGGGGAAGTTGTTTTTTCTTTGCTCATCTATAGGACAAAGAAAAATAACAAAACAGTAAAACTGTCACTCATACACACTCAATTATATATAATGTACCTGACCTATATGTATACAACACACAAGTACCACATTTCAGTTATAGCACCTGTTTAAAAACATAAATTTGAAACATAATGAGAATTTTGAGTGAAACACCAGATAGCAGCAAAGAAGTGCATTCAGCTGAAATTAGATGGTAAGAATATACAAAATATCCACATGCACTTGCCACAAACATTTTTCAGCCACCTCAGCTCACTGCATGTTTTATCTTACCAGATTATGTTTTGTTATTCTCTCTTATTTATGAGCTTTTCTATATGTATTTAAAAAAATCATTCAACATCTGAATATGCTTCGGTGTCCTGGTTAAAAATGACAAGTAGAGTGTGCAAAAATTAAAGCACCATATATATATATATGAAGACCTTCAAGGGACAAAGCCAAATCCTGCAGAAGCGACTCTCTTTGTGCTCTACAATTTGCAAAGCCTTCAGCTGTTGAGCAAAGCTGCAGGTGCAGAGAAAGATGGGGAAAAAAAACTTCTATAGTATTATAGAAGTTAATTAAAGAAGACCTTACATTAGGTCAAATATTCAATTTTGATAAAATATCTATAATAACCACATGCTCAAAGGGTCTATATATCAAAGACACAAAATCCTACAGCAGAATTAAAGCTGTAAAAGATCACTTAAGTGTGATGATTGGTGTCCAAGATTACAGTCTACACCAGTCCACACATAGTGGTACAATTTCCTATGATTTGAGAGAACCAGCCTTCCTTCCACGACTTCCTAGTAACACAGAAGCTGTAGCCCTTCCAATACCCTCTGCCACAAAAAACCTGGAAACATTTTTTTAAAGATTAAATGTCACATTTGTTATAGTGCTTATGAATTTTTCAATCATTTATTATGTGTAAAACTCTGCTGCTGTTTTTATTAAATTCCTGTCTTTATAAAAAAAAAAAAAAGATGTCACCAATGAAGATGTTGAATGTTTTGCCCCGATATTATTTTTTTTCATAACCTCTCTGATTTCCATTGCCCAGTGGTGGACACCATGGTTATTTTTAAGAATGCATGTGGCCAGACACAGTGGCTCAGCCTGTAATCCCAGCACTTTGGGAGGCTGAGGCAAGAGGATTGCCTGAGTCTGGGGGTTCGAGACCAGCCTGGGCAACTTGGTGAGACCTCGTCTCTAAACTAAATCACAAAAACTAGCCAGGTGTGGTGGCGTGCATCTTTTGTTCCGGCTACTTGGAAGGCTGAGGCGAAAGGATCACCTAAGCCCAGCAGGTTGAGGCTGCGGGTGGCCGCGAGCTTGCACTGCACTCCAGCCTGAGCGACAAGAGTGAGACTCCAACTCAAAAAAAAAAAAAAAAAAAAGCACGTAATAACCGAACTGATAATATATGCATATATACACACCACACTCATCTATATCCTTATAAAAACTGCATTGGTCTGGCCCTGATAGAAGCAGTCTGGACTGAACCCAGCCCACAGGCTGAAGACCTATTGTTGGCAACTGTCTCAAAGCCTAATAAGTTTTCTTTAAAGAAAAAAAATTGATTGGTTATATATGCATGAAAAAAATGTGACCATCACATATCTATACATGCTGAAATTAGAATAATGCAATTTCATAATTTTCTTTTAGTTTTAAGTTGTCTATTTTTAAACACATAAAATACATGAAGATTTTCTCATTATGAGAAACAAAGTAAAGGAACAAATGCCAGGAAATTCTGGGTTGTTTCAGCAGCAATTTCTTATCTCCCAGGAAAGGAGAAAACACCATTATGGGAGCAGCTTAGCATAACTTAAAAGCACAATTGGCTGATATTTAATAGCAGAAGGATGCAACTTGGGGCAGCTGTGGAATCCCATAGCACTAGACAGCACACACATTCTGAAGTGTAATGATGACCGAGTCCTATTACTACATTGAATTATTCTGCTTAGTGCAAAAATTTCATGAAAAAGTTATAAGGGTATGTGGGAGGAGGATGTACTAAGTTCTGTCAGAATAATTTATTAGTACATATACTGCTCTATTTGTCACTGTGTTTTGTCTTCCCACACCCACACCTGTCACAAGTCATCTTTGACTACTTATCCTCAGAAGAGGTCTGCTTTATTAAACCCCAAAGTAAAAGTTTTCTAAAAGACACTTCACTCTCTTGCTTTTGTTTTCCTGCCTTCTACTATGAAGGTTGTTCTAAGTGCCTTTAAAAGTGAGAGGAGAAAGAGAAGAACTTCATGTAGAACAAAAAATAAAATGAAATAGAGGATAAGAGGTTGGTGTCGTTCTTGGGAGATGACACCCAGCAGTGCTGTTTTTGGGAACTGGAGAGACTTCAGAGAATCCAGAGCCACCTTGTGTTTTGTTATGAAATCAGCCCAATAGTCCTAAAAACTGATGTTTTATACACCTTGAAACTAACCTTTGCCTTATATGAGTTCCTTCCTAGGAAACTGACCATCAGGCAAGGGACTGAAACTCACCAGATCACTGCGTCTAAACAAGGAGATCCCAGATCCCTCATTCTCATGGTTTTTCCCTTACCCTTCCCTAATTCCTGTATTCTAGCACATGTAGTTATATTCCTTCCCTGCTACATAAACCCCCAAATTTTAGTCTGTTGGAGTATTGGATTTGAGACTGATCTTCTGATCTCCCAGTTGATATCACCTGTAATAAAGCCTTCTTTCCTGGCAACACTTATCTCAGTGATTGGCTTTATGTGTGGCAAATAATGGGAACTTGACCAAATACCTTATTTTTTGGTAACAGTTAAATGGACACTAGATTCTCAACCTTACCCAGGATATATGTACCTCAGTCATGACCAAGAAAAATAGCCCATTAATGGTTAACCAGTGAAAATATCAGAGGTGACCCTAACAAAATGGAAGTTAGAAGACTTATGCTTATCCACAGAATCAAGTCAAAGAGTTTTATAATACCAAAAATAAAAATAAACATAGCAGCTTTCACTGTTTCCTTCATTACTAGTAAACTTCCACAGTTTGTTTCAATCCTTATTCACTTTTCCATGCAGCATTTCTCATTTTCTGTTTTGTAGTCTACCTCTGCTTGTCTGCCTTCTACCTTTGGGTCCTATTGACCAGATGTGAACTAGAGTTCAACAGGATTTTATAGCTTTCTTAATTCTTGTTTTCTCTACAGAAGGTGGAGGAAGGTGACCTGTTTCATACCGTGAGGTTCTCTTAACTCATGTTCGGTGGGGAAAAACAGTGGATTATAGGCAATAAAGAAGACAGAAATCCAGAAAGAGACAGGTGACAGTCCCATTATATATGTGTGTGTGTGTGTGTGTGTGTGTGTGTGTGTGTGTGTGCACATGTGCACATGTGTGTGTATAGCAAAACATTATAGAATGCATTTAGCCATTAGAACTTTTATTATTGAAATTCAATACTTACACTTTTGTATCATATTGGAAGACTACATGGGAAGAATTCTGGACCCTAATATTAGTTGCCTGTATACATTAAGACCACCAAGTGTCTTTCATTATGAAGACCTTATCTATATTTGCTAATTCATTCATTGGGATTCCAAAAATGTAAGGGGATAGGTGTTACGCTTTATCACATGAAGAGAATAAATGTACCCTTCAAAAGGCTTTAGAATATGTAAGGAACTGAATGGTCTAACTTATCTGAAAGGAAATGATCTAAAGTGGTCCTTTCTAGCTGTGGGTTTACTTGATAGTCTAAGGGAACGTGAAACAGTATATATTACACCCAGTACTCTGCTCTTCATTACTAAGCTCAAAACATATTCTTCTGCCAGAGAGGTAGTCTCTGCATTTTTCAAATCCTGTGTCACATATAGCATCACATACTTTGTTAAAGGCAACATACAGAGCAAGGTGTATATTTTCCAATTTTAAAGCCCGCTTCATTTCTCTGAGATCAAGGAAAGGATAGAACAGGAGACAGCTCATAAAATTTAAAAAGAAATATTCAAAAGCATATCAATTCAACAGATATTCTCTTCACCTAAGATAAGTGTTTTTATTAGACATAGTTCTGTAGCTTTCTGGAAGACACTTTACCAGGAAAAAAAAGTTGTCTTTTGTTGCCCAGAATAATTGACATCAAAGTAAATTTAAATATTTGTGTTTTCAGCAAAACCTGAAGAAGAAAACAAATTCTCTTACTTTTATTTTTAATAAAATATTTGAAGTAAAACTAAGTAACTGTAATCTGAAAGGGAGAAATAAGTTATAAATTTTTAAATTTTTTTGGAAATGGTATTATCAGATGTCTTTAATTTGCATATCAAGATCATGACTATATTTATTCTTTGCTGTTTGATAAATTTATTATCCAATAATTTTGAAAATATGCAAGTAATCATAATCATACTTTTGTTACATTAAAATGACTGTGACCCTTAGGTCCAGGGCTAAAATTTTGGCTGTCTTTCTCTTTTCAAGAGTCTTCTTCCCTTAAAACTTCTTCAAGCCTGACCATCATAACGACCTTCAATTACTCATAATGACATTCAATATATACAAGTACAGATGTTTAAAGTCCATGTCACGTTTTGAAAGAGGCGAATTTTCAGGTCTGCTATCGTGGTTCAAATTTAAACACTTGAAACATGAGTTGATAGCTGTTAGCAAAGGTGTTAACACCTAGATTATTTCCAGTTGACTAAGTTTCTTATTAATAGAAAATTCTCTAAGACTCAAAGAAAGACTCTGTAACAATGGAATTCAATGTGATGGAAGAGGGAAAAATTGGGGGTTAGTTTGCTGTTTTTCTCAGAATCAGATGGGGTAGTGAAAGCGGGCAAGAACAAGGGATTGCTACTCCATGTCCTCAGACGTATTCCATGCACAAAGCTTAAATATTTCTAATACATACCCTAACCAAAACTACAAATGACAGGAGGAAAAGATAAATTTCACACAAAACCTCATAAAATTAAGAAATAAGTCAATGTATAAGCTTATCTTACTAAGTCTGCTTTGGTGAAATATGAATGGACTTATTATGATGGAAAGTTCTAAAATCATATAAAACAAATTTACTGCCCTATGTAAATTAGATGCAAAATTGAGTTTGCATATTTGTTAAAGTTTTGGTTCTTTCATTTGGGATTTTCTTGTTTCTCCATCATTTTCAAGACTCAATGGTATTGTGTTAAATATCTTTTTTTTTTGTAATTTGTGAGCATACAGTGAAAGCCTATAGCCTCACCATTTTTCATTTAAGTGTACTAATGATATCAAACTCATAATTAGTGCTTTACTCATTTTAGGAGAAAAAGTTAGTATCTTTACACCTAAAATAACTTCAATAAAAACAACTGCTTATCTCTTACGGCCCCTTGAAAAAATAATGCAGCATAAACACAAACAGAAATTATTTTTGCTTACTGATTTTTCCATCAGTTTACTTTTCATTGGCTATTAAACTGCTATGCCAAGTTCCTTGTTTTATATATCTTCAAATTCCAAGAGTACAACCAATGTTTTGTGTTAACACATTGATGAATTTGTCTCTTGAGGCATAAATTTCTCACACAAAAATATTTTCTACTTCCATATGCTTTCCTAAAACCATGTTACAGATTATTTAAAACTTTTTTATTGATGGAATCTTTGTCATACTAATTCTAGAATACAAATTTGAAAAAATGAAATATAACTTGAGCAGAAAAGGAAAAAGAAAGGTAACAAACATTTCTAGAATATCCATTTCGACCGGTTTACATACCTTACGTCATTGATTTATCTCAGCAGTCCATAAGGGTAAATGTTACTATCTAAATTTTAAATCTAAAATAATGAAGTGTCAATGAGGTTGTATAATTTGTCTTAGAACTCACATTTATTGATTGATAGAGTTAAAATTCAAAATTATTTCAGTATGTGCTCTTTTTAATTGTTGACCATGTACATAGATAAAATTTATTTAAAACACACTGATCTGTATTTGTATAAGGATCAGAGAAAACCTCTGCTTTTCCAAAACTATTTTAAAAATTAATCTTTCTAGATAGAATCATGAATAATAGCTGTATTAGCAAATTGTCCTCATCTTGGAGGAATTTGAGTTCTTGGCATGACATAGCCTCCCTACAACTAAGCCTAATTTACTTTCCAGCTTTATCTGAACTATTTCAGTTCTCACACAGCAAATATTACCCAGACAGCTTCCTTCTTCCAAGACATTCTCCAAACCAGCCAGCATTCATTATTGTATTCCCTTTGCTTTCTATGCCTCAGAGACCCTATTATTCTGGCCACCAACGGGCAAACCACACCTTTGTTTATGACATATTTTATCTGTGCACTCCAAAATGAACTTCTGTGCCATCCCTGCCTCCAAGATAGAAGACATGGTACCTCAGATAGGTGTCTGGCTAACTCTCTCACCTGTAAGTCTTTCTCCAATGTTACCTATTTCATGAGGCCTACCTTAACTCCCCTTATTGAGTATTGAATCTCTTCTCTATTCCTCCTTCCCTCTCCCTTACTCTGCTTTTCTTTTTGTATTTTCCATAGCACTTCTAATAAACTTCTTATTGACATGTTTACTGAATCTAGTGGCTTATTTTCTGTGACTACCTCTCCACAAGAATGTGCAGTTCTCAAAGGCAGTTCCTTTTGTTCACTAATACGTCTCAAATAACTTGGATGGGGTTATGAATGAACATACACCTAATCGGGTGAAAATTGTTTCCTCTCCTTCCTTGGATGTTCTCTGGAGTTGCAACTATGAAACACTTCTGCTATCAGATGCCTCTGAGGACATGGAAATTCAAGGCTGTACTCTGAGCAACATTACACAGGGACAACAGGGCAAGTCATTCTATAGAGAAAAGCAGCGTTGGAAGACAGTGGAGGGACAGAGCAAAAAAAAATACTGAAAAATTGAGAAAGATGCAGTCTTGAGTTCTAACAGGTTTTAATGCATGATTTATTAATTTTTTTTCCAGAAGGGCAATTTTACTTCTATTGATTGGGTATGGGGGACAGGCATTTTTTGACCACCATCATTGTGCTTAAACTATATTTTATAGGTTTTTCTTATGTGAAGCCTAGAGTATCTCAACTAATAAAACGTTAACCTCTAACTTTTCCTCCTGTGAACTCCTGTCAACATCTTGCCTCAATATAATTCTAAGTTATTATTTAGGTGTGTAAATGTCAACTTTTCACAGATTGCAAACATTCTGTGGCTAAGTACTACTTATTTCTTATTCATTTTTGTATTCCCAGTGGTGCCCAGTATTGACTGGGTCAATGCTTGGTTTTTGATGTTTGGGTTCTGGTATGATCCTCCTGGACTAAAGGTTTTTTGTTTTGTTTTGTTTTGCTTTTTTGAGTTGGAGACTTACTCTGTCACTCAGGCTGGAGTGCAGTGGCATGCTCACGGCCACCACAGCCTTGACCTGCTGGGCTCAGGCGATCCTTCTGCCTCAGCCTTCCAAGCCCAGCTTATTTTTTGAGTTATTGTAGAGACGAGGTCTCACCAAGTTGCCTAGGCTGGACCTGAACCCCTGAACTCAGGCAATCTACTTGTCTCGGCCTCTCAAAGTGCTGGGATTATAGGCTTGAGCCACCGCAACCAGCCTGGACTAGAATTTTAAAATGAAAAAATTGAGCCTGTAGATACAAAGTAACTATTAAAATAAACATAGTCAGTAGTTATAAAGATAGCTTCCGACTTACACTTTGTCCTCCATAATGTGAAAAAAAAGCTGACTTGAAGATTATTGATATATATTTGAAATTCACCGAAATACATTTTTGTGGACTATTTGGCATCTAACACATCTATTACAGGGCTAAATGTTTGATAAAGTATTTCATGTAATCATTAAAACAACCAGCTGCCACAGTCATTCTTGTTCTTGTCTTACATTTCTTCATCTATGGATGATGACACAGACATAAAGACATTAGTCAACCTGGTCAAAGTCATTTAACTAGTAGGAGATGTAGCCTATATGCAAGCTCAGAGGAATTCTTGTCTAGAGGTTAAGGAACAACTCTCAAGGCTGATTACCCAAGTTTGAATCATGGCGCTGCCACTTCAAGCTGTGTGATCTTGAGCAAGTTACTTTTCTTCTCAGTACTTCAATATGCTCCTCTCCAAAATGGTCTCGATATTAAGAGCATTCACCTTAGAGGTTAGTGTTAAAACTTAAATGCATCCTTAAATTCTTAAAATAGTTGCATATAATATATTGTATATTATAATAATATAAAGCATATAATAAGTACTATATAAGCATTTATTAATTTAAAAAAAAAACTCATACCAAATCCTATGCTATTTCTTTAAACTTGCTTTCTTGCACAGCATCTGACACAAGGTGATAATAACATTACAAATAGAGACATTCATAGTTTTGGGGGTTTTTTTTTGAGAAAGCAAGATTTATTGAAAGAAGAGAAAAGCTCCCACAGTGGGAGGGGACTCGAGGGAGTTGTCCCATACTACTAATAATAATATTGAGAGGTACATTTTTTCCATAGTGTGACATATTTAGAAAACAGAAGTAGTCTACAAGTTTTTTGTTTGTTTGTTTCTTCTATAGTTTTATTTTTATTAGCTCCGGGGATCCTTCTATTATTTATTTATTTATTACTATTATCTATAGTTTTATTTTTAGTAGCTCCGGGGATCCTTCTGCCTCAGGCTTCCAAGTAACTGGAACTATAGGCAGGCTCCACCGTGCCTGGTTAATTTTTGATTTTATTGTACAGACGAGGTCCCGCCAGTTTGCCTGGGCTGGTCTCGAACTCGTGGGCTCAGGCAATCCATTCGCCTCAGACTCCCAAATTGCTGGGATTGCAGTCTGAGCCACCAAGCACAATCGATAAGTAACTTTTATAAAGCACTTACTAAAGCTAAAAGTCTTTAAAAGGGTCGTCACCACTACCCTGTGAGGAATTTGCTCTTATTTTTCACATTTCATGAGTGAAAAAACGGACACCACAGAAAGCTGAAATGCTTCACAGCTACACCCTTAATCATATTACTTGTTGATTTAAAATATTTTCTTAAAAATGAGGATGAAAGCACATATGTATATCTCTTTGCAGAGCAGGAGGCCATGCCACCCGGTGAAATTAGTAGTAATTATTTTCCATAATCATAATGCAAAAACTGTATATAAAAATTCTAAGCTTAACAAAAGTTTATATTTAGTTAAAATTTGGGGCAAAGAATCAGGTTCTCACTTTGAGTGTGTCAGCAAGCACTACTAATTATATTCTCATGAATAAAATCACTTTCCTTTGCTTTCCAGGTCCTTCTCCTGAAGGGAAAATATCTGGATGCTAAAAAGAAATCTATATGTTTAGACCAAACTAAAAATAACACTTTAATTGAATTTTCAGGAGTCATACTAATATGTTATCACTCTGTCTATATTTTCCAAGAATAAATAGCTAGACTCTCAGAAAGTAGTTTTAAGTTTAGTTAAAACTCAGACTTTTCTTTGTAATATTTTTAAAACTCAGACTTTTCTTTGTAATATTTTAAAGTATACTGAAATGGATAGATAAATATTTGGATCATCAAGTTTAAGTACGGGACACCATCAACACAAGCATGAACCTATTATTTTTGAAGGCCACCACAGACTTGAATGAGTTTGTATACATTTTCCTCAGCAGTAATCTCACTTAACCTGGTTATGCATGAGCCTTAAATTTAAAAAAATCAACATTAATATTTGAAACAAAAACGCTGTATCATACATAAAAATTTGTTCTTTTAATTATACTTAAAAGTCATAATAATGTTACTTGACAAAACACACAAACATACTGCACATGCACATACCTGAAGTTTAACTGAACAATACCATAGTATAATATGGCATTTAATTAATGGTTACTTGTACGGGAGAGATTAATGAAGTAGTATGAGAACTGAAAACTGATCTGATAAGGAGTTCGTTATTTTTTCCTTTATATTATAAAGTACAGTTTTCTAACAAAATACAACAGCCGTTGTCATTCATACATCAAACAACAGCCTGGCATTAAAATATAAAGAGAGAACTGAGAGGTGTTTGAGGGGTGATGCACAAACTCCAAGCATCATGGTATACTATAGCTCACAAGTGTTAGAAATAGTTAGATCAAACAGCAAAAGCTAGAACACAGAGGATATGGATAAAAATAAGATTTTACAGGTATGTGTAGAGAGAGAAAATACTGGCCTGAAAAACAATATTTCTAATAATTGAGGAATATTTATATATATTTATTTAATATTTATAATTCATCATACTAAAAAGAAAATCTCAAAAATTCCAAAATAAAAAATTTAAAAGGTTATATTCTCTGATATAAGCGGAGTAAAACTAAAAACTAGAAACAAAAGAATAGCAAATAGAGTCTGATACTTTGAACAAACAAGTTCTAAAACAGAACAAATTCCTCTATTTTTATGACATTTTGGATAGTTAAAAAAAAATCACTGAAATTGTTATATATTTAAAAATGAACAATGTGGAAAACACGACACACAGAATATATCCACACTGGTACTCAAGGAAAAATGTGTAACCTAAAGTATATGTATTAAAAAAACCCACTAAAATGTATAAAAGTGAAGTAAGCATTTTTTAAGAGAAATAAAAAAGATCAACAATAAGAATGCAGAAGGAAGCAATTGATAAAAAAATAAATATTAATATGTTTAAAATGAAACAAAAAAGTAACTTCAATAAAATAAGCTGCTTCTTTGAAATAATCTATAAAATATGCCTTGCTTATTTGACAAAGGATGGAAAAAGTCATTAAAATATAAAACACATTAATAATAAAAGGTCTATAGTACCATACTGAGAAATAATTTAAAACATTATAAAAGGAAAAATGCTTTATTCATGTTTTTGAAAATCTAAATTACTTTCAATTAATTGAAACTAGATCTAGAAAACATACAAATTGCTTAAATCTCATCAAAATTGGTAGACTGCTTGGATATCTTAATGAGTCACAGAATTTTTAAAAACCTATTCTATTCCATTGGCACCAGGTATTTGTTTAAAATATTGCACTCCAACCTGGGCGATGGAGTGAGACTCCAACTCAAAAAGAAATAAAATATAAAATAAAATTAAAAAATATGCGTACAATAATATAATTCTTATATTAGTTAAACTATTACAGAGTACTTAAAAATATAGAAAATTTATAGCCAAAATTCCACTAACAAATTGCAAAATACAGAAAATAAAAAAAGAATGGATGAAACTCATTTTGGTGTGAAAATATATGAATACAATATTAATAAATATAACTTAACTGAGTATTAAAATAAGATACATCATGAGCTAGGAGGCTTCATTCAATATAATTTAGTACTATAATAGATTAAAAGAGACAAAATATGATTTTCTTAATAAATGAAGAAAAATCATTTGATCAAATTTAATAGCCATTGCTAATTAATTTTAAAAATGCTTAGCAAGCTAGAAATTTAAGGTTATACCCATAATCTGGTAAGAAATTTATCAGAACTTTATTCTCAATAATGTCTTAACAGTGGACCCTAAAAATGCAACCAGACATAGATTTTTAGTATTTTCAGAATTATATTGAAAATTCTACATAATCCAATGGTATTTGAAAAAATATATAAATCTTAGAATTCACAGATGATAATATTCTTACAATATCCAGAAAACTAACTGAAAAAGTCTGAGAACAAATATATTCTATACTCTAAAATGTGATAGATGCAAACTAAATGTTCAAATGTCAAAATAGCTTTCTTCTATGCCAATAATAACCAATTTAGGAAAATATGGCAAAAGGTACATCAATATATCAACAAAAATGACACATAATTAGACTTAAGGAAAAGTACATGATTTATGAGCACATAAAACTTTACCAAAGACTATGTTTATCATAAACCATGAATAATGCAGTACATTATATCCTTGAAAGAGAAGACATAATTTTTATAGGAGTTATACATGAGTGAATCTACAAATTCAATATTATCCTCTTCAAACTCAAAATAATCCTCGCTGTTATTTATAACAAAATCAGTTAATTCTAAAGTTCACATAAGGAAGTAAAAGTAGCTATGAAATCATTGCAAAAAATGTCTGAATGATGAGAAACATACTTTGCCAAACAATTCCTAAACAGAAATGGTATTTGAAACCTTGATGTAGTGATGGACTACTAGGAAAAGGTACAGACAGGATTGATTAAGAAAAATGATTTTTTTCTTTTTGTTGATAGGTTGAATAGGTACACTTTTTGCCATAACATTTCTAAATCTACCTCAGATATTTATTCATAAACGAATGGTAAAAACAAACAAAAGTGGGGCTAGAAGATTGACGAAGATGGACGAATGTGTGCTTTCCTTACCTGTTATGTTGAATTTCAAGTGTAAAGTCAGGCTTAAACTATGAAAGTAAATGGTTAGTGGCTGAACTATCAACAAACATCCATTCTTATTTTCTTTATAACGAATACAACTTTTATTTATTGAGGGACCGCTACATGTCCTGGTAAAAGTTAACATTTCCCAGCATCCCAGGTAAGTAGATATGATTATGTTTTGACCAGGCACATAGAAATGAATGCTTTAGAGAAAGATTTCATACAAGTCTATTTAAAGGAGATCAAACAGGTAAAGGAAGTCGCTCTTTTCCACTAACTTTTCCTGTTTTTTGTTGTTTAGAGCTCAGATGCCATGGTTGGAATACCAGCAGTCCAGAAACAACGGAACATAAAGACACAAGGAACATGGGGTCTGATTTATTCCTGAATCTGACACAAAGCATCAGACTACCCATCTCCGGACTACTTTCACATGGAAAATAAACTCATGTGTGAAAATAAACCTGTGTGTTGAAATAGCCACTGTTGCTTTTTATTTTCTGTTATGTGCAGCAAATCCTAACAATAATGTACACAGGGTGCAAAGACTGTTGAGATGACTGAAGATAATAATTTAAATGACAGTATTGTATACTACCTATAGTAGAAAGAAGATAAGGATTAGACAGCACCAACCCCTCCTGCTGTTAATCATAGAATGAGAACAGTTATTTTATTAGGATGTGATGGTCAAATTCACACAACAAAATTCCACTAGTGAGACTGTGTTCTTGGAATATGTATACTCTAGCTCCATGCTGACATGAATATTATAAGGTTTTTCTTTATCTCTTAAAATTATTCCAGGATGCCAGATGCAGTGGCTCAAGCCTGTAATCCTAGCATTTTGAGAGGC
This sequence comes from Carlito syrichta, assembly GCF_000164805.1. Lineage (NCBI taxonomy): Eukaryota > Metazoa > Chordata > Mammalia > Primates > Tarsiidae > Carlito > Carlito syrichta. The sequence continues at coordinate 105,055 of NW_007245993.1, forward strand.
AGAGGCGAGAAGATCGCCTGAGTCCACGGGTTCGAAGACAGCCTGGGCAACTTGGTGAGACCTCATCTCTACAAAAAAATCAAAAAATTAGCCGGGCATGGTGGTGTATGCCTATAGTTCCAGCTACTTGGAAGACTGAGGTGGAAGGATCGCTTTGAGCCCAGCAGATTGAGGCGGTGATGGCCATGAGCAGCATGCCACTGTACTCCAGTCTGGGTGACAGAGTGAAACTCCAACTCAACAACACCAACAAAAAAGTTATCCCAGGATTTTAAGAGGCAGAGGATATATGGGCAAGCTCCATTACTCAGTAAAAGAAGGACATATAACATCCAAAATCTGCCTTTTAAATCAGTTTGGGAGAATCACATTTCATATGGATAATTTCATTCAAAAAATTTCACTCAAAACAATTATGTGAGGCAATCCCCTGGGGTCTCCTCCCACTATGGAAGCTTTTCTGTCCTCTCAATAAATCCTGCTTTCTAAAAAAAACAAAACAAAACAAAAAACAATTATGTGATTACTATGAACAGAAGATATCAACTGTGCTCCAAGTTATCAGTTTTATTCACTTATCTTGAAAACCATCTTTTCCTTAAGTATTTAAAAATACATTTTAAGAGGTAACACTCTCATGAATAGATGTGAAACTTACTCTAGCCAAATGATTTTAATTTTTTCCTCTGAATTTTATACTATACGGCACATTAAAGTGAAGACTACAATAAACATGTAGCTGAATCTATTTTTATCAATTATAATATTAGCATCAAATATAGTCAACCATTTAAAAATGTTCTGAGGGTAAAAGGTATTAATTGTATTATACTGATTGATGAGTTGATGTTTTTAATATGTATGCATGTACATTATTAGTTATGGAAAAAAAAACTGATCAATCCGACTTTATGAGTTGGAGGCAGGAAATAACATAGAGATGGTTTATTTAAACCTTCCACAGATGTGTTTTTCTCCCCATAGCTTTTCAGTCAAATACTGGGAGGGGTGTCCTACTGGGTACAGAGCTCTGGAGATTGGTAGTCATGCAATGATCCACCCCCAGAATAATCAGTTGGGACTCTCGTAGGACTCACATAGAGGAATTTATGAAAGTGCAAAACAGTGGTAGCAAAAACTTGGGAAAATTTAAGACATCCCAGAGCTGAGCTGTGGGATAGAGAAGAAGAAAGGTGTTTTAGAGTTTCACTGGGATACAGGGTAGACTGCTGCAGAGAAATCAGTGCCGAGTTTATAGATAGTTCAGCGACTATTATTGGCATTTACAAAAATCGCAATGATTCTTGAATTGTGGTTTTCTATGACTCTTTCTACTGTTGATACCTTTAAAAATTTGTCTGAAAAAGTTCTCAAAACAAAGTGTTGAGCTAGTGGAATAAGTGTGTAAATCTAAACATTTGATGTGGATGATAAAGGCCCTCAGAATACAGTCTCCTTGATCTTTTATCTCCATTGCCTACAATACCTGTTACATTCTCATGAGTTGTTCATGATCTTCCAAACATGCCTTTTAGCTGTCATCCTTCCACATATCCGGGACTGTTTGCTCTGCTTGGAATGTACTTCTTCACTTTATCCCTTACTATAATTCTAAATATTCTTTCAGAGCCCAGGTCAAAATGCCCGTTCCTTTATGGAAACTTACTCATTGCCTCATCTTCTCCCTATCTTCCTCTTTAAGCCCCAAGAACAGTTGATTTTATATTTGCGTGTATCTTCATATAACACTTACACTGTACTATAGAAATGGATGGAATGTATGTCCTCCTCACCCCCACACCTCACACAGGACTGAGGATACTTCAAGAGCAAGGATCTCTGGCACATAATAGCGTTGGTACACATGATGTAAGAAGACTGGAGAGAATGTTGTCGTATGCCAGCAGAGAAAAAAAACCTGATCAAAGCCTGCATGTTAAGAAAAGGGAGCCAGAGTGGGACCTGGGGATACCCCACTTCAAAATCTGTCTCTTCATGTCCCCCAACTTCTGTCCACCTCTCACTTATGCCTAGCTTTTTGGCCCCAAAGCCACAATCTTTGTAGGGAATGGGGAAAAAAGTTCCTAGAGAACAGTTTGCCTTCCTGGTAAGAGAAGTGACTCTTAAGGGTCTTTCTATTGATTTATTTATTTTTGAGTTGGAGTCTCACTCTGTTACCCAGACTGGAGTGCAGTGGCCGCTGCCGGCCGGCCACTGCAGCCTCGACCTGCTGGGCTCCAGCGATCCTTCCGCCTCAGCCTTCCAAGTAGCTGGAACTATAGGCACGCACTACCCCGCCCAGCTAATTTTTGATTTATTATAGAGATGAGGTCTTGCCAAGTTCCCCAGGCGGGTCTCGAACCCCATGGGCTCGGGCAATCCACTCTTCTCGGCCTCCCAAAGCGCTGGGATTACAGGCTGAGCCACCGAGCCCAGCCTCTTAAGGGTCTTAACCCTTAAAAAGGTGCACACTTAAAAGCAGAATACATTTCTTCTCTATTGATAAAAGGGTATTTTCTTCATATCTTTGATATCTATTAAAATTTAGAGTAAATCATGCCCTTCTAAAAGCTTAAAAAGTTTTTGAGGAATTTAATCATTATTTAAAATCATTGCGATTATAAAAGTCATTTGGTTTTGTGAAAGGCTTACTTTTATTACAAAATAAAAACTCTGTAAGATGATAATTAACGGCATATAAACATGGTAAAATACTACTGAGCTAGCCGGGCATATTGGCGTGTGTCTGTAGTTCCAGCTACTTGGAAGGCTGAGGCTGAGGGATCACCCAAACCCAGCAGGTGGAGGCTGCAGTGGCTGTGAGCATGTCATTGCACTCCAGCCTGGGCAACAAAAGTGAGACTCCAACTACACCCCCCCCCCCGCAAAAAAAACCCCTACAGAGCAAGAGTATAAATTTTGCATTCTTTCTTTGCATTCTCTGAGCCCACAAGTCTCTAGAAAAGATGAGACATTCAATGAGTATTTTTGACTAAATGTGTGCATGTGGTATGCCATATTTAAAAGCAACTAAGATTGATCGTTTATTATATACCAGACTCTCTTCAGAAAAATTAATTCGAAAATATTGTACCCAATGTATATTGAAGTTTTCTCATAGGGTAGCAGACACAGTAACAGTAAATAATATAGGATATTGCCACAGTTCATGGGTGAAAACACTGGTGCCAGGATTTACAAGCTCTTTGAACTCTGTACATTATAAAGCTGAAACATGTGTGGGTATAAATATCCCATTCGGTGATAGCTTATACTATGATTGGGCAGACCACCCCCCTAAAAACAAAAGACCTAGTCATACATTCTGAAAAATTAGTTAAATGGGTTGATTGGTTTGCTATTCCTCCCATCACAACCATTAAATATATATTTATATACATATATATGTATATATGTATAAATATGTATATATATATACATATAAACAAACTGTTAATTAGCATTCACATTTGACTTTAGAAAGAGGAAAAAAAATCTCTTCCAATTTGTGCAGTGCAAAATTTGCACTTTTCTATTTGTTTCAGAGGAATTGTTGATGAAAACCTTGGTTGTGAGCTTTATATACATATATAGCATATCCTTTGCAATTGGCTTTCTTTCTATGAACTTATTGAAATTTTCACCATAATCCAAGCAAGTAAAATGGCATTGCTTATTAGGGACTACTTCATGAATATTTTCTATCTCTTATAAAATTATAAATATATTGGCACAACTGCCAGCTGATTTACAGGTCAATACTGGTAAAACATTTTAAAACCAGTGTCTAACATAGCATGTTTTGGGTTTTGTTTCTTCAGATATGAAAATTTTAAAAATATATTTATTTTAGAACTTAAAATTCTTTAGAAGATAAAGGCAAAATTTTCTTAAACATCCCTTAATAATATCATAGTCGTTTCAGCATAGCAAAATATGGTACTTAATCGGCATAACAAAATATGGTACTTAAAAGCTTTAACTTCAAACAGACAATGATCATGTGTGGTCACTAAATTTACCAGCTAGAAACCCTACCAATGTCCACTGCACATGATCATTAACATCTCTGAATCAATAACACAGCACCACACATTTTGCATTATAACTTCTTAAATCAGTATATCCACATTACTGTCACAAACTGTTGTTTTTTATGTGTTTTTTAATTTTATTTTTTAAATACAGATAATGGCCACATGGATTTCGAGCACCTGGTTTGGGATGTTTTTTTAAGACTTTTGGGGGTGTTTTTCAGCATTCTGGATAAATGTCCAAACTCTTTATAAGAAAATAAACATATGGGAAACACAATTAAACCTTTAAGTTTTATAAACTTAAACTTTTAAGTTTTCCAGTTGTCTTTAAAATGTCTATTCATTTATCTTTCCAAAGAAGGCAATAACCCTGGAGCACTGTTCACGACCAAACTGTTAATTAGCATTCACATTTGACTTTAGAAAGAGGAAAAAAAAAATCTCTTCCAATTTGTGCAGTGCAAAATTTGCACTTTTCTATTTAATTGCTTCAGAGGAATTGTTGATGAAAATCTTGGTTGTGAGCTTTATGCCTATCTCTATTTTCCTCTGGGCTAATTGATATAAACCACATTTAAGTGCCTAGGGCATATATAGAGTTGGTCATGAAAACACAACCAAACTTCTAAATAAATACCAAAACATGTGAAATATGAACACTGAAGTAAATGTGAGGTATATGTACATTTAAGAAAGATGAATTGAAACAAATTTAATTATCATGGTTTACCAACTTATTCTAATTCAGGGTCACCGTGGCCAGAGCCGGTCCCTGTAGTTCTGGGTGCCAAATGGGACCCGCCCCGGCCAGGACATCCCCATCTAAGGGCAACCTACACCCGCTCACACTGGGACCACAGGGACACGCCAATGAACTTCAGGGCACAGCATTGGAATGTGGGAGAAAATCAATCTCCAGAGAAAATAACCATAGAGGAGCACTAACTAACATACCTTTACATGCATGTGCATCTATATATGTAAATGGACTAATGTATCAATATATCTATTTTTGCACCTAACACTGGTTTAGACACACATACACAATTTTGGAAATTTAATATGATATACTGAAAGGTGTGTCATGTGAAGTCTACTATGGACAAGTTATTAAGCCATGAATGTGAAACCAGTTAGCTTTGTGCAAGTGTTAATGCTTCATAGCCATCGAGGACACAGACGCTCTGGATAGAGAACTCAGTAGTCTCATCCCTACCCAAACCATTTCATTTTATCACTCCCTTATGATGTGGCCATCACAGAATATTTCATGATCCCAAACCACCTGCTTTCTTTATTGTTTATTATTAACAGCAGTAGTATTAGTCTTATCATTGTCTATCTTCCCCTTCCAGAATATAAACTCCCTAAGGACAGGGACTTTGACTATTTTTTTCACCATCGTATGCAAAACTGAGCAGAGAACCTGGCACACAGTAGATTTAATTTAATATTGGTCAAGTGAATCCATGCGTGAAGGTAAGACAAATTCTTGCTAAAACGATGTTAAAAACAGGTGGCACTGGTAAAGAAGGCGACTTACCGAATCAGATAAGAATATTAATAATTATAATAAGGTATACATTTTAGGAATGTGAATATGTTTTCACAAGTCCAGACACGAAGCTCTAGTATATCATGGCATTTATTTGTCTGGACTTAGAAGAAATCGAAGAAGGACTGAAAAAAGAAAGAATAACATTCAGCTGCTGATGCAAATGAGGGAGTCTACAGCGCCCCTTCTGCTCATTTAGTATATATCAAGGGCCAAACTCAAAGTTAATTATTAATCTACTCTGTGATGGTTGAAAGATACTCAACGCACAGAAAAACGTACTGTTTTCTGGCCCGAGGGATTGTAGGAAAGAATGAGCCGGAAGGGAGGAAGAGAGAGACAGAGATAGCTATCCAAGTGATGAGACACAACAGACTGCGAAAGAATAAGTTAACTGAAAGATCCTAGAAACAGAGGTGGCATCTTAATTACTTCCTGCTGACCCCACAGTTATTTTGACTCATGTCTGCCACCCTCAGTGGAAAGGTGGGCCACAACACGGTCAGGCTAAGGGAGGTCTTGGGCTTATTGAGCTCAAGCTTTCGTAAGGCTCTATCCTTAGTCCCCATGCGGCATTAAGGGGACACACATGTAAGTGAAAAGGGTGGCTCTGAAAAAGTGAGGGTGGCAGAGCAGCCCCACCACACGAAATATTACATTTTTTCAATATTATTGAGATGCTGTGTAAGAGGATGTTCAAAACTCACACAGGGAGTGAAGTTGGAATTCAAACCTGGGTAGTCTGACTCTGAGCCCTGAGGTCTTCCATTATACTTTCTCTTTCAAAATCTCTACAACCCTTTCTGTTTGCTTCTGGGTTGCTGGGTGTGTTAACTTTGTCACCCAACCTCAGAAATAACTGCAAGGTAACTGATCATCTTATAGGGAGAAGATGAATGTAAAGAAAGGTAAAGATTTGGGTTTTGTGGTGATAATTAGCTGAGTTTGAAACCCAGCCCTACCACATTCTACCTGTGCAATCGTTTTTGTAAAATTGTTTTGAGTTGGAGTCTCACTCTGACGCCCAGACTGGAGTGCAGTGACACGTTCGCGGCCACCCCAGCATCAACCTGCTGGGCTCAGGCGATCCTTCCACCTCAGCCTTCCAAGTAGCCAGAACTACAGGCGTGCGCTACCAAACCCGGCTAATTTTTTTTTTTTTAATTTACTGTAGAGATGAGGTCTCGCCAAGTTGCCCAGGCTGTTCTCAAACCCGTGGGCTCAGGCAAGTCCCTCACCTCGGACTCCCAAAATGCTGGGATTACAGGCTTGAGCCACAGGCGCCCAGCCTTTCCTGTGCAATCTTGATCAAATATGACTTTTGCTTTTTTATGTATAAATGGATATAGTAGCAGTACCCATTGCATAGGGTTGTTATAAGAGTTAAAATGAGATCATGTGCGTAACAGTGCCCACATGAAGCACTAACAAATGTTAGCTGTTGCTGCTCAGGAAGAGAGAAGTTCAATACATTAAGATGCCACGGATGCTAAGGAGTAGGGTACACTCCAGATTTTCCTAATCACGGTTAAACCCAAGTCTTCACTCTTCCCAAACACTGAGTTTCCTTTTCCAAACTTTAAATCATGCTACCCTTTCTTCCCAAATTTCCTGTAAACCAGATCTTCTATCTCCAAATCCTTTCCATCTTTTACAACCAGAACAAATAACACTTTGTGTGTCAACCTTCCCCATACCTCTAAGTGGACATCATCTCTTCCTCCTCTGAATGATTCTAGCACTTGATGAGGCGCTGCCACTCCTTCACGGTACTCATTATTTCCCACTTCGTAGAATGGCACCTGATAGGTGTTTGTGTAATGCAATTACTTTCCTTATCAGACAGTAAGCAGATGAAGGCAGGAATGATATCAATTGAAGCATCTTCTGTAGATTCAAAGCATATGGCCTTGCATCTAGCAGACTATCAAATACCATTGAATGTGTTGGTGTCACCCTTGTCATCAAACGATTCCCCTACACGATCTACTAACTTATTTCTTTAACTGGCAAAAATTACAATGGGAGATCATTCCTACATCTCTGAAATTTTCACTTTTTATGAGAAAAGCACCTTTGCATGGTGGTAAGAGCTCAGAATAGAGAACATTTGTTATAAAACCAATTTTTACTAACTAGCTTTGTGATCCTAGACTAGTCATTAGCCTCTTTGCACCTCAAATTTTTTTTATCCGTTATACAAGAAGATTGGACTTGATTGCCTCTAAAATACCACTAAAATATCAACGTTTCGTGGTGATACGATTTTACTGTTTTAATTCTCTAGATAAATAAAGGCATACAGCTTTAAGAACTAACTTTAGTAGAAATTTATCCTATTTGTTTTGTTCACACTATTATTGGCATGACCTTTATGGTGCAGTGCCCCCGTGACACATGATAGAATACCAAAAGTCATGATCCACCTTTCAGTTTAATGACAAATACAGTTTTAATTGTGGATTGATCACTTTCGCTCTATTACCTTAATGAGACAGCAAAGCGCAAGAACTAGGTCTCCCTTGCAAATACATACCTTGGTTTGCAGATTTCCTAATACATAGTGACAGTATTGAACTTAACTATAAATGCACCGTGAACTTTGCAATCCAGAAGCAAGAGGAAACAATTTCATAAGAATATCCTGCAAACTCCCAACCTGTAGTTATAAAGCAAGCCGATCACTCTGAACCTGTCTTCCACTTGCTACACAATTCGTTTACACTAAATTTATTTCTACCACTGACTGGAATGTCTCATTTTCATTTCTGACTTAATGCCAACCTTGCCTTTAAAGTGTTTATAAATAAAAATGCTAAAATCTACGATATACATCAAACTAGTGTACTCAGTATGTCTGAGGAACTTTTATCTCTCAAACGTGACAACCTCATCTGCTTTGATAAAGTCAAGATCAAACCCACTCCTTAAAATCATTCCTTAATTTTATTCTTCTCATGATCAATCTAACCAGCGCCAACACCCTGTCTACTCCAGGTGAGAAGATAAAAATTTGTTTATTATATTGAACCCCTCTATATTCCACATAATCCCATGCTTTTTCTAAAGACTAGAATTTGCAATTGATCTCTTCCATCCTTCTTTTGAATTATCCTATTCCGGTTTCAATCTCTTCATCGCTTCCTCCCTGGTCTTAGGTAAAATCAAGAATCTATTCCTACGCTATGCATTTGGACACTTGCCTAATCCTAGAGCGTTATCTCATCCCATTATGTGTCCATCCCTCATCAACTTTTGCTGTGATCTCACACCAAGCCTTTCAGGTGGCACAAATCCTCCAGAGTGAAGTACTGGGTAGAAAGTTCTGAGAATAAAGAAAGAAGCCTACGAATATGTAAAATCCAACATCTTACATATTTCTGAGACCATCCCAGGGACTGTGGACCAGTTATATCCTACAGTGAACAATCGTTAATCATTGCTAATACCTCATGTCAGCAGATCTCTTTGCTTTACCTTTTCTTCCTTTCTGCCTAAGGATGCTGCTTCTTTAATTGGTCCTTAGGTTTGGAGACAAGGCAGTTTGATACTGTGATAGGGTGTTTCACAAACATATAGGAGGAAGAGATGTGGATTGTCAACACAACTCACTGGATGACACAAAATGCTTTCAGGAGTGGAAAGCTGCCAGGGGACGGGGTGGGGCACACCTCATCAACGAGGGTATCTGCATAAGGAACATTTGTGTACCTAACCCTGAATTGTACCCCACAGCTTCAAAATAAAAACTTAAAAAAAAACAAAAATGCTTTCCTCTGTTTCTTGTCTGCCAAAGAAGGTATTTTAGGATTATTGTAATTCCAGTGGGTTTTCTGCTCATTCATTTTAAAACAAGTTGGACACACACATGTCTGAATAACATCAGTTGATGTAGCGGATAAAAGAAATGTAAAGCTACCTTCACTGCAGTAAGAGATGAAGTAGCATAACTAGTGAACTTGGGCCCAGCACCTGCACTTTCTTTACTGTATTGAAAATAAAATCAGGAAAACGACTTATATGTGTTGAGTACCCAGTATCATTTGAAGTGCTATACATGTATTACTTTATTTACTCCTTAAAACCTCTACCCCTTAAAGAAGGGGTGGAGATTATATTATTACCTTTATCTTACAACGGAGTAAAGAGAGGTGCTAAAAAATTAAGCAAGCTTCCTACCAGAAAAGAACTGAGATTTGTACCTTGGCATCCTACCTCCATGGTCCACTTTTTAAAATAAAATACTATACTACCTATGGTATTTGTCCAAATACATGGAGAATGTGAAGATTATCCAAGTAAATGTCTCTACACTGTCAGTTGTCTTTAATGGCTTGACTAGATTTTGTTAGTATATTTTTAATCTCCTAGATATAAACCCTGTAGTCATTTATGACTTATAGAATTGATTTTGACCTAATTATATTGAATAATCTACCACTTTGGAAGAACATAATTGTGAATATATATTTATTAAGTTCACTGGTGGATTTAACATGAGTGTCAAAAGCAACTTCAAAGGTGTATGGTGTGTAAGCTTGGACCAAATCCCAGTGTCTTCTACCTGCATAGGCAGCCAATACAAATTTACTGATGTTTTCTTGTAATCATTATATACACAATACCTCTCTTGAAGTAGTTTGAAAAATAACAAAAATAAAGCTGCTGATAACCTAAGTTTTCGGTTGATGTTACAGTAAGAATGTACTATCATGTTTTATACAATTTATTTTGGTGGAGAATTTTCTAATTTGCTAGATGAATGTATAGCATCTTTTAAGAATATAAATGATAAACATACATTTTAAGATGTATGTTACCACATTTAAAAGGGAAATATAGGTGTTTTGAAGAATTGAGTTGTTTGAGGATTTATGAAAGTGAACATAAAGCTAGGAAGGTCTAGTTTCTATTCTGTTCTAGGGTGGAAATAAAGAATTTTAATTTAAATATTTTGAAATTGTATAGATATTTTCTAATTGTGATATTTGTGTTATTCAGTATATCAAAAAATGTGGATGATAAAATTTTAAATATGTATAAGTTACAGCATTGCTATGTATTTTTAGCTCCTAGCCACAATTAAAATATCAAAAACGCATATTTCTCTTACTCAATTGACATGTGCTGTGATGATAGTCTAGTGTAATCACATACTTTTACTTCATTAGTATGTCAAAGCAAGGATAGTTTAAAGAGAATGGAGAAACACAAAATTAAACCAAACAGTATGTTCTTTCACCTTCAGTCTGACCTAGAAAACATCATGTTCAAATATACAATCTAATTAGAAATAACATTAGCAAAATTCAGTATCATTCAAAAAATGACACAGTCTTGCTATAACATAATAATCTAAGTAAGGTAACTAATTCTGCCTTTGTGTCCCAGGTCAAACCTTGGACTCTGATTTGTTTTACGTGCTTCTTCCTGCCCCTGAACATTGTTTTTTTTGTCTCCTCCAAATCTGGTACACTAGTTCCTCCTCTCAAAACACCATCAAATGTTTGAGTATTCCACTTACAGTCCTTCTCATTCTATAGTTATTTTCTGGTTACCTTAATTGTCACTGACGCTCGTTTATCGAACTTGATCATTCGTAGGTTTATTCATGGAAATGTATTAAACATCACTTTTGTGCCTAGTCCTGCCTTTTGCTAATCCTTTCACTTAATACCACTAACATGTACTATCTAGACATCAGATAGCCCCTTTTTCTTTCTCTCATTCTTTATTTTTCTGTTTACAAATATCTCTCCAACCATTTCAAGTGTCTTTTAGACAGGATTCTAATGAAAGAGTAAACTCATTTCCATTTTCTATTTTACAGAGTATTAGTAGATAAAGAGTATTTACTAAACATCTTTTTATTGGCATAATTAATGTCAATGAAATAGCATGTCTGTGCCACAGAAACCAGGTGTCACCTCCGAGTGAGAGGTAAATGTGCCCCTTTCTTTGGAGGGGTTACTGACTTATTAGTACACACTGGATTCAGAAATGACAATGGGTATCCTTTTCAGTTTTATTAAAATTGAGTATGCTCATTTGTAATTGTTAGATATATACTTAAGATAGCTAAGTAACTTTGATTTCAATATATGTTTAGATTTAATTATAAGGAATAAAGGTTAAATTATGTGAGAACACATGCTGAGCTCATCCTTGGAAACTGGCATGAAGAAATCAACACATTAAAGAAGAGAAGAAATAAGTGGCACTTTTGCCATTTCAATTTAATTCTACTGCTTTTCTAATGAAAATTCACCTCAACACAAAGTACCTTACTAATTATCTAATCCCAGCAGGAAAATAATAAATGGAAACTGTACAATTGTATTCAGAATTGTGCTCAGAACTGTTTCACACTTGGCTCTTCCCTAAGGTATGTTAACCAATAGTGAGGTTCTGATATATAATCCTGAGGAAAACAAAACTATATACGAGAATTCACTTTTCCTCTTCTCATTTTAAGAGAACTATAATTTTACTTTTGAGAATTAGCAAAATTTCTGGATTTCAAGTTTTCTTTCATTTTGCAAGTCTGCAGTCAAATATTTTTTGGTGCACAAATAATCCTTGCATCATTGTATTATGTGAAAAGAAAATTTTACCTAATAAACACAAAATGTACTATTTTTTAATGCAAGTGAACTTTAGAAAAATCACTACTCAAACAAAGTATTTTTAGGAAAATGTCACTGGATCAGCAATATTTCAACTTTTGAAGTAGAGGAAAGACATTATTTAGAGGAAAGCATGAATAAATGGCTGAATCTCAAAACAAAAGCACACCTGCTGAATCTTACTTCTTGAAACACCAGGGGTAAATTATTCCCCCTATAGCATAAAGGCCTAGGAAATTTTATATTTTCCTCTCTCTTTTTCTCTAGCAAAATATCTTCCATTCATAGCTAAAAAATAGAATTGTTCAAGACAGTTTGTGTGAAGAGAAATCTATTTTATGCTATTTTTTTTTCTAGCAATAAAAACAGTCCTTTGGATAGAGAGAGAGAGTTACTAGTCTAAATAAGTTGAGACAAACTAGCCTTGGTTCTAATATTTTCAAATAAACTCAAGATTTTAGACTACAGTGAACTAATTTCATAAGTGAATAAATAGAAAGTAAATGTTATGCCCTTACAGTCACAACTAGAAATATTTACAAAATAATGGCTATTAGAGGAAGCAAAAAATCGGAAATGGGTAAATAAACTTTCCTTGGAGATTATTATTTATTTTTGTTATTTACACATACAAAAATTGGCAAAATATTTAAGAAAGTATATAATGGTTGAAAAGCAAGTAGATGGAATATATGAAATAAAAATGTTATCTACTAGGAGTCAATATGAACTCTACAACTAATAAAAATAATTTTAAGAATACAATTGACTGACTGGTTAGTTTATCAGGGGAATGCCATAGATAATTTTGATTTCAACTAAGACTTTGATAAAGCATCTAATTATAATCTTATAGATAAAACATGAAGCTGTGCATTATTACGTAATGGTAACGTTATGTAAAATTCACTACTCACTAAACAATTAAACTCAAATTATAATTAGTAGATTGTTGTCATCTTGTATAAATAGTCCCCATGATGAAAGATTGACATTTTTAAAGTGATAACTTAGAAGGCATAGAAAATGTGTTTTACAATATAAAAGTCGCAGTAAAAATTAAGATTTAAAATTATTTCTCTAGTCTGCTAGAATAACACTAACAAAACGGTATTGAAATGCGGTTTTTACTAAGTTTTACTTTATGTTAAAAAAAAAATCAGTTAAACAAATATAAACAAAGGAGGACTGAGAGTGCAGAGGTTCATGTGAAAAAGATCTAAATGTGTTTGAACACAAAATCTAACCCAATAGTGACACAAGACCTGCTTTAAAGCGAACATAAAAATAAATTATCATAAGCCAGAGCTAAATTTAGTCTTACCTGCGATAAACAGATATGTGGTGTTAGTCACAGATGTGAGTCAAATGTTCCTATTTTGTTTGTACTGATCAGTCTAGATTTGTGACATGGTTTCCTTTCCCTTATTCATTTCTTGTTCATTCAATAATATGATAAAACATTTTTCGTATGCAAGGTGAAATGATCTCAAAAAAAAAAATCGACCTGAAATATTTTTTAAAAAACTAACAGCTCTGGTAGAGCACATCTGTAGACCCTGCTATTTGGAATGCTGAGGTGGAAGGATCGCCAGAGCCCAGTGGGTCAACACTGGGGTGGCCCTGAGTTAGTTAGCCACTGCACTCCACTCTGGGCAACAGAGTGAGACTCTGACTCACAAACAAAACCAAAACTGACGGCTAAGGCTTTCAGGAGAAAGGCAATTAAAAGGATGAGGTTTCTTCACACCATGTCATATAAATAGTTAATAAAAACTGAGATTTTTCACTGATGAAGAGAATAGCTGTGAAGAATAAACTCACACACTTGGAGGGCTATCCTAAAAATGTTGTGTTGTCTCATGAAGTAGAACTATATTAACAGATAATAATCATTGAGAAGCAAATAGAGGACCCAAAGAATAAAGCAGTTTTTAATAAATTGAGTTATTCAGCAATAGAAGAGGCATCCTTGTAAATATCTGCAGTCCCCAGTGCCATGCACATTAAAGTAGCCTCTAGAGAATGAGGAAGGGTATTCTTGTACCTCAGTAGGGTGCAACAGATAAGAGTACAGAATTACCTTTGAAATTATGCTTCTAGAAAACTACATTCAAGGAAGCTATAGTGTAGATGGAATATCACAATGCTTAGATATCTTGGCACATTTTAAAACATGTACCCTGTTTATCCTGGGACCAATCAGTTTTACTCTGTTTCATTTACAGACTTTTTTCCCATGCATTAAGCCCCAGGGTCTTTTTCTGCCATTATTCCTCCCTTCCACCTTCAGGGGAATTATCTATTTATTATTCTCTGAGTTCCTTAGAGGAATTTTCTCTCTCAGGGTTTCAACCCTAACTATTTTGCTTTAGGCTGAATTCTCTGGAGCTGCCTAAATTCCAATACACAATTGATTCCTTAGTTTTTGTGCTTAAAATGCCCCTGACTAGCCTGTCCCTGCTCTAGGTACATAGTATCTCTAAATCTGCTCTGAACTGAGACTCCATTTTTGAACAGCACATCCCGGCCTTTTCTTGGTTTTCTTTCCTGTATTTGCTTTTATGGATTGTCTGGGAATGAATACTCCAACCCTTTTATTGTAGCTCAATTTATTCACTAACTCTACCATTTTTTCTAAATGTCTAGAATTCTTTGTAATATACTGTCTCATTCCCCCTCCAGCACCAACCTTCAAGACATTCAATTTCTTATCAAGGTTGACTGTCTTTCTTTCCACACAATAACAAATAGAGCCTTTTCATCCTTAATTTGCCAAGTATATAGATAAATTGAAGACAAAACAAAATGCCTTTAAATTTGTTATAGGTCAAACAATGAGAAAGTAATGTTGAATATCAGCAGAAAAATTTAAATTACAGTGATAGAAAATAGTGAGAAATGTCATTATTGAGTTAGTATAAACAATTTTGGGGAGAAATAAGATCAAAATCTAGATTAGACAGAGTGAAGACTACAGCTACAGATGAGTTAATGGAAACAGTGATTATAAACAAAATCAATTGGAGAAGTTAGACGTTTGAAAATGGTGAAAACATTCTTAAATTAAGGAGTAAGAAAGGATGTTTTTCCATTGAGGACATTAGACAAGGGACTGTTTTTTACAGGAAGAAAAAGGATTCTCAAATTGTGGAAGGGAGGAAGATTTGTTAAAATATTTGATCTCATTTAAGCGTCACAGATGTGGAACTAACAACTTACCTATCATTTTCCTGTACAATGAAAAAATCACACACACACACACACACACACACACACACACACACACACACACACACACTATATCCTGAGATGAACAAAGGAACATCCAAACAAGAGCAATGTCATTACCTGATCACTAAATTAAACATGATCACTAAATTAAACAAGGACTCTCTGAGTAGAGAACTTTCCTTTACGTTACTGACTCACTGACAAAAGAAATTCCATTCCGGACTTTCGTTAGTTATTCTGGTATCTGAGGGTACCTGATGATCTAAGCAAATGTGATTCCTGCATAAAACACAGAAACAAAAACAAACACACAAACAATGACTATTTTCCACTACAGATAGACTAACTATAACCTTGGCCATTTTGCAATCTTTACTTTCAGTTTTTTTGTATTTTTTTTCTTTAAGTATACACTTACATTTTTTAACTTACAAGCAAGCATTCTAGAGACTAAACTCCCTTGCAAAGATGTTTGCTAGCAAATTAGCTTTATTTTCTAAAAGATTTTCCCCTTTCTGCGTCTTCTTTTGTTATTATGATAGATATTACCCCTTGTTACACAGATGAGGAAACTGAGACTGTAAAGATGCTCTAGCTTAATCATGCATCCACAATGAATAAGCAATGAAATCAAGTTTTACATAAAAGCCTAACCCTGCATCGATTACTTAGTGTTGAGTACAAAAATTACTCCCAAACTTGGTAGTTTTAAATAGCAGACATTTATTATCTCAGTTTTCGTGGAATAAGAATTTATTAGCCAGATGCCTCTGGTGTAGGCTCTTTTAAAAGACTGCAATCAAGTTGCTGCTCAAGGTTGCAGTCATCTCAAGGCTTCAATAGGGTCAACTCACCTTCAAGCTCACTTACATGACTGTTGGCAAGGCTCATGTCCTCACAGGCTATCAGCCATAGACATTTTAGTTTCTTGCCACATTAGGTTATCCACGGAACTTCCTGTGACATGATAGCTTGCTTTGCTCAGCAAGCAAGCACACGAGACAGCAACAGAAGCTGCATATAATAGATGTCTGAGTCTTTTTGTAACTTGTTTTAAAAAAGTGGTATCCCATCTTGTCTGCTATATTATATTCACTACAAACAAGCCACTAAATACAACCCACATTCGAGGGAAGAGGATTATACAAGGGTGTGAATATCAAGGTATGAAGTTCATTAGGCACTGTCTCAGTGGCTGCCTATCACAGACCACAAAATTTTTTCTCTGCATATGTGAATGGTACCCAAACTTCTTGGATTCTTTTTAAATTATAAAGCAATCATAGAAATATTCATGCAAGACTGTTCGTCATACTTTATATCTGTTTGTTAAGTTTAATCTATAAAAATTCAACGTTTAGCTTGAATACGGCAACATATTTAAATGCATTTTTTCATCACATTAGAAATATACTTTTAATTATTTTAGTGCAATTCCAGGTACAATATATTAGCTCAAGGAAGAATAGCGATACTTCTGCAAAAAGCTGAATGAATAAATGCCATATTTTAAAACATATTAGAGTTCTGTCAAAGCAATTACATGAAATGAACTAAAATTCTGGGGGGAAAATTTCTGTATTGAGGTAAAACAATTTCCATCTTTTTCCTTTTGGGGATACATGCCAATTTGGGTGCAGGCTGAATTGTTTTATTCAGAAGAAACCTAGCATGAAGAGAAACTAGCAAATCTTTAAGGAGTAAAACAGAACTGATGGGACAAATGGAAAACTTGAGGAGACTCAAATGCATGGCCAGTGTCCTCTACAGGAGCCTAGTAAGGTTGAAGCTTAAAAAATGCAGAAAGAAAATATTCAGCTATTTTGTAATGCTTAGGAAACAAAGACCTGCCCAGAAAAGGAGAAAGGGACCTGTATCAGGTCTAGTGACCGCTTCACCTTCAGGCACGTAAGCACATGAGAGTTTTTGATTTATATAAACTGAGTAGATGAGGAGAAAGCCTGGAACGAAAGGAAGAGCTGTATCTCCCACAATTCTTAGAGTGTGGGAAAATAATCTCCACTCTCAATCAAAGCTTGCTAATATACAGAAGACAATATTGTTTGCAGAAGGCAGAAACAGAAGACAATGTTATTAAAAATAGATTGATAAATGAAGAATTTCAACAGAAAATTCTCATTTAAAAAAGAAATTCAGTGAACATTTTAGAATTGAAAAAAAAATTGACTGATATCAAAAGTTTATGGGATGGGGCCGGGCCTGGTGACTCAAGCCTGTAATCCCAGAACTTTGGGAGGTGAGAGGATTGCCTGAGCTCAAGGGTTTGAGACCAGCCTAGGAAACTTGGCGAGAACTTGTCTCCACAACTAAAAAAAAAAAAAAAAAATAGCCGGGTATGGTAGCGTGTGATTGTAGTTCCGGCTACTTAAAAGGCTGAGGTAAAAGGATTGCCTGAGCCCAGCAGGTTGAGGCTGAGGTGGCCACCAGTATGCCACTGCACACCAGCCTGGGCAACAGGATGGGACTCTGACTCAAAACAATTTTTTTGTTGTTGTTGGATGGGATTTTTTTCAGACGAGACAGAGTGAAAAATAAAGAAACCGTAATCTCAAGGTCAGGGAAACAGAAAACACATGAACTAAAATCCACAGAGTTGAGGAGGAATGAAGAAACAGAACACTATGTCAGAAACCCATAGGAAAAAAACTCAAAGTATCTAATATTCTCAAAATTAAATTCACAGGAGAGGAGACAATGGGGCAGATGTAAATATTAAGACACACTGAATAAGAATTTTTCCAGTCTGAAGAAGGGTACTGAAGTCTAGAAGTTCGATAAGCCCAAATAGAAAAAGTGCACATACACACACCCCAAACAGAAAACAGACTGATAGCCAAGACAAGGAAAAGCAAATGGCAATTTCAGCCCCCCCAAAAGGCACACTGCCAACAAAGAAACAGCAAAAAGACTGGCAATTATTTTTTAATATAAATGATGGAAGCCAGAAAACAATGAAATAGCATCTTTAAGGTGTAAAAGAAAATCACTGTGAACTACAGTCCTATACCCAGTTGAAATATTCTTAAAAACAGGTGAGCAGGATATGGTGACTCACACCTGTAATTCCAGCACTTGGGAGGCAGAGGAGAGGGGACTTCCTGAGCCCAGCAGTGTGAGACCAACCTGGGCAACTTAGCGAGACCCAGAACCTACAATAAAAATTTTAAAATTAGCAGAGTGTGGTAGCTGTGTCTGTAGTTTCAGCTACTTGGAAGGCTGAGGCAGAAGGATCACCTGAGTCTAGCAGGTTGAGGCTGCAGTGGCCATGATCATGCCACTGGACTCCAGCCTGAGTGAGACTCCGATTCATTAATTAATTAATTAAAATAAACAGAAGATGAAATAAAAATGGTTGGTTCCAAACAAACCAATAACAAGTAAACAAATAAATGTATTTGCAACAATAAAAACAAGCAGATAAATTTATTTCCAGTAGGTCTTCGGTAAAAGAAACTAAAATGTCTTCTTTATATAGGAAGAAAAAAGATAATTCCATATGAAAACATGAATACAAAAAAAAGTACTGAAGAGCAGGAGAAATAGTACATGTATAAAATAAAGATAAATCTAACTGTACAAAGCAATTATATGTCTTACAAAATTTAAATTATATATAGAAGTAAAATATGCAAAAACAAGAATACAAAAGTACAACAAAGATTAATAGAGTTTAAAATTTCAGTTACAAGCAGTATGGGATAATTATAAAATTTTTTTCTTAAACTGTATAATAAGTCAATGATGCATGCTGTAAACGCCCAGGTAACCAGTAAAAGCCTAAAAAAAAAAAAATACAATGAAGTTAATAAAAAGAAAATAATAAATAAATGTTTAATCAAGCTAAAATAAGTCGAAAGAAAACAAAAGTGAACATAAAGGAGGGAGACCAAATACACTACACATAGCAAGATCACAGATAGAAATACAACTACATCAAAGTAATTAAGTGGAATTAATTGCAAATTGACAAAATATGTCAAAGACCTAGCATTACCAAATTGAAAGAACAACAACACCTGCATGCTAGTCATTTACTTTAAATATAAGGTGAGACCACCGATGGTAGAAAGTAATAGGATGAGAAGAGTTTATCACAAAAACACTAATCAAAATAAAGCTGTGAGCCGGGCTCGGTGGCTCAGCCTGAATCCCGCGCCTTTGGGAGGCTGAGGTGAGCGGATTGCCTGAGCCCGCGGGTTCGAGACCCGCCTGGGCAGGCAAGACCTCATCTCTATGATAAAATCAAAAAATGAGCCGGGTGTGGTAGCGCGCACCTGTAATTCTGGCTACTCAGAAGGCTGAGGTGGAAGGATGGCCGGAGCCCAGCAGGTCGAGGCTGGGGTGGCCGGGAGCGGCCACTGCCCTCCAGTCTGGGCGACAGAGTGAGACTCCAACTCAAAAAAATAAAAAAATAAAAAATAAAGCTGTGATAGTTATGCTAATAATATCAGACAAAATAGATTTTAGGACAAAACATTTACTAAAGAGAAAAAGAGACTTTCCATAATGAGTAAAGATTGTCACTACTTGAAGAATACGCCTATTCTATAAATATTTTACGTACCTAAAATTATAGATTCAAAATACATGAACAAAAAAATTGACGAAATAAAAGGAAATATAAATGAATCTTGTGTCATATATTTTAGCATATCTCTAGTTATAAATTACAGAATGAGCAGATAGAAACAGTAATAAAAATTTGACAAAAGCACAATTAATATGCAATCTAATTGAGATAAGTTAAATATTTCACGCAGCAAGAAAATAATTGATAGATATTTCAAAATCAACCATATGCTCGGATTTAAAGGACAGCCTCAACAAATTTGTTTGATGTTAATCAGAATATGGCCATAAAAGAAAATTCAGCTAGACATCAATAACAAAAGGATGCAAAGAAAAATCTAGTTGCATAAAAACTTAAGCATCACACATCTAAATAATATACAAATCAAAGTAGAAACATCTGAACTATTCAATGATGAACAATTAATATTAAGTTTACGAGATATAGATAATGTATTCCTTATAGGGAAATTTGCTGAATGTTTATATTATTAAAGAAGAAAGGCTTAAAATCTATTCATCTGTTGTCTGTCTTTTTTTTTTTTTTGAGTGGGAGTCTCACTCTTGTCGCCCAGGCTGGAGGACTGGAGTGGCACGCCGCAGACTCGACCTCCTGGGCTTAGGCAATCTTTCTGCCTTAGCCTTTCAAGTAGCTGGAACTCAGACGCATGCCACCACATCCAGCTAGTTTTTTTGTGTGTGTTTTATTTTAGAGACGAGGTTTCACCAAGTTGCCCAGGTCAGCCTCAACCTGCTGGGCTCAGGCAATCCTCTCACCTCAGCTTCCCTAAGTGTTGGAATTACAGGCTGAGCTACCGCACCTGACCTGTATGTCTTTTGATCGTAGAATTTAAAGCATTTATGTTTGAAGAATTATATAGTCAATCATATGTACTGCCATTTTGTTAATTGTTTTCTGAATATATGGAAATTCCTTTGTTCCTCTCTTGCTGTATTCCTTTGTGATTTGTGGATTTTTTTTGTAGTGGTATGATTTTATTCCTGATTTCTTAGTCTTTTATATATCTATTAGTGGTTTTCTCTTTGTGGTTACCATGACTTACAAAACACATCTTATTATTATAAAAGTCTATGTTAAGCTAATAGTAAGTTATCTTTCATTGCTATCGATACCACACCTTACAACTTATATGGTAAATCCTTTAACAAGTTATTGTAAGTATAGTTATTTTTAATACTATTGTCTTTTTACTTTTATCCCAGAATTAAAGTGATTTATTAAGCCAGGTGAGATAGCACGGACCTGTAGTTCCAGCTACTTAGAAGGCTGAGGCAGTAGGATTGCCTGCCCAGCAGGTAGAGGCTGCAGTGGCCGTGAGCATGCCACTATACTCCAGCCTGGGCAACAGAGTGAGACTCTGACTCAAAAAAATAAAAAAGTGATTTATATGCCACCATTTCAGTACTTGAGTCTTATGAAGTTGACTCAATATTTACCTTTATAGTTATGTCTCGTGTCACTGGGATTCTCAATATTATAAAGGTGATAGTTCTTTTCAAATTGATGTTCAATGCAAACCCTTTCAAAATGCCAGATAATTATTATTATTTTCTTAGGAAATTGTTGAGGAACTTGTCTAAAATTTATATGAAAAGAAATAAGAAATATCAAGACAGTCTTGAAGAAAAATAAAACTGGAGTACATATACTGTTAGCTGCTATGATCTAACTCTGTTGATGGTGTGTGAATAGACATACTACCATCAGAATAATATACAGTCAACTGATCTATGATAACACCCTTGTGTAGTAAAGGAAGGATTTTTTTTTATTTTAATAAATGGTGTTAGGATAATGGAATGCAAATAGCAAACCAAAAATCAATTTCAGAAGGATTGTACATGTAAATGATATGAGCAAAATGATAGAGGTTTTTATACAAAATATATGAGAATATTCTTGTTATTTTGGCAAAGTCAAAGATTTCTTAAGCTAACATAAAAAACACTGATGACAAAAGGAAAATAAGTAAACATAATCATTAACTTCTATTACTGCAAAAAGAGCAAAAATACAAACCACAGAGTGGAACATATAATTAGCAAGGTACTTTTATCAAGAATATACATAGAAATCATACAAATCAATGAGAAAAATATAGACAACTCAGTAAATAAATGAGCAGAATACTTGAACTGGTACCTCACAAAAGAGGAGCTACAAATTACCAAAAAACATAAAAAAGTACTCAACTTCATGGCATATACAAACTAAAACCATGAGATACTATCAGACAACAAAATGGTAAAAAATAAAAAAAGATGGAAAATTCCAAGGTTTGTTAAGCACTTGGAACTTCATACACTTCTGCTGGAGGTATAAATCGGTCACACTACTTTAGAAAACTATTTGACAGTCTCTATGAAGGCTGAACACATGCATATCCTGTGGTCCAGCAATTCCATACCTAATAGTTATACCCAACAGAAACACATATGCATGCTCACTAAAGACTATGTACTCTGAGGGTTATAGGAGCAATATGTGAAATAGCCTCGCACTAAAAACTACCCAAATGTCCTTCAACAATAAAAAACATTAATGAGTCTTACAAAAAAGGGTAAATTGTGCAATCTTGACCCAACCTAGTGCACAATGAATGATACTATTTACGAAAAGTACCAACATAGATGAAGTAAGTCATGCTATAAGAAATCAGAAGTGGGCACCCTTTCAGGAAGACTAGTGCCTGGAAGAGAAGAGCATATGAGAGTTTCGAGGGTACTGGTAAGGCTATGTTTTTGATCAGGGGACTGGTTATGTAAAAAGGTTCAGTTTGTGAAAGTTTAGCAATCCATGCATTTATGATAGTTGCATTTTTCTTTATGCAGATTTTGCCTCAACAAAGAAAATTAAAGTACAAAATTTATACAGTATAAATGTACAATATACTACATAGTCAATCTCAAAACACTAAAACACAAACTGTGCTTGGTTTGCAAAATTATTTGCTCTGTTTGCACTCCCAGCCTAGACATCTAAGACAAACAATATTCAATACAACAGAGGCTGGGGTTGATTTTTTTTAAAGTTGAAAGTTGAAAGCAGTGAGCAGAAAATTAATATAAAATTTTTATGCTGTAATCGTCTCTAGAGGAAGCAGGGACATTAGTGTGAGAAGGGATATTGAGATTGCAGGTGGCCCCTCTGTTTGACTCATGATATTAAGTAGAAGAGTAAGTGAAAGGTCTGAGTAACCTGCAGAATGATTTTAATTACTTAATAGTTAAAGTAAAATCTTTAGTGGCCAAGTTTTATGCAGAATAATTTAGGAAAGCAAAAATGAACCTATTCAATGTTATTTAATTTCTTCTTCACGTAATGGCAGCATTTCAAGAAAACATGAAAACATTGATGAAAATATATGCAAGATTCACATGAACGGTATATTAATTCATTCAGATTGGTGCTAACACCAAATAAATTCATAATGTTGATTATTTGAATTGCATTGTTACCCAAGCATATTTTGTAAATATAAAATAACTTCCATGCTTTAAAAGCACTTTGTTTTTATATATTAGCTGTCATGCATTTAGTAAGGAAAAAAAAAAACAAGATTAATGTGCCAGTTCTAAAAGAGTGACCTGCTTCATGGCAGGCTATGTTATATAGCAATGAATATATTTTGAAAAAATTTAGACTAACTGGCTGTTAATTTACACAGCACATAGATATTCTTAGTCTTCTATTTCAAATATGATAAAAAAAGCAAAGCTAAGACAAATAATTTCAAATTTCAAAGCAAAGATAAGACAAATATTTCAAATATTCAAATATTCAAGTAGCGTACATGTTTTGCATTAACTTTTTGGAGGTTTCTTCTCTTATGACTCATTGTCAGTTCTTTCCAACATTAAACATGCACACACATCTACATTTTATTGTTTTCAGAGCAATGGTCTGTGTGTTAGTAGAATTCTGGTTAGGTGATAATCAGTATGTAATTTTCAAACAATTAAAATAATTAACTTTGAAATAGGATTGTACACAGAACTAAAAACTTCTCAATATTAGTGTATCAGAAGGAAATAATATTTTAGTCTTCTGTAAAATATAAAAAATGTGTACTGTACAGATTTATATTAAGTATGTGTATGAGAATGGATAGTATATGACAATTCAAAAAATATAATTTACTGGGTCTCACTAAAGGTATAAAAACACCAGAGTGATGGTTTATTCCATAAAATTGAACTATTAGATAAAAAGAATTCCTGAGATACAAAGGATTTTTATTACTATTTCTATTACTATTGTAAATGTTACAAGCATTATCCAAAATTATTTCTGTTTTACAAATGAGAAAACTGATGCTAAGATATGCTAAGTAAATTGCCTAAAGTTGAGAACGATGTTACCTATGCCTGCACTCCAGCCATGCTCACAGGTAATTCTTCTTAAATTACAACAGTTAATATTTAATATATTTAAACTAAACTAAAAACAAAACATAATAAATGAGATAGAGATATGAAAACTATAAACAAAATAAACATTAACATTTCCTAAATTAAGGAACCTTCCTATGTAAGAAAAAGTACTGTTTTGCTTAGGTCATTCAAAGGTAAAAGTCTACAGATGCTTACATTTTTTAAATGACTTGAATAATTCAAATGTTTTTTAATAATAAGACAAGTTATAAAACAAACACATAAACATATTTACTGTCTATTCATTCATTCTAATACATGGAGTGCATTTGAATGGAATTAGGATATGCTACCCCAAAATATGCTAAATTTGCATAGGATTATTTTGAGCTGAAAGAAATTGAGGAGAAAAGACACAGAAAGAGCATTAGGCCTTTCCTCTATCTACTTTAAGACAGAGAATAAATTTTCCTTGATGGTGTCTCCCAGCTGCCATAGCAGGAAGAAAAAAAACCAAACAAACCCTTATCACTGGAGTTGGAGAAGGCATTGAGCTGAATCTACAAAACACAATTTACCAAATAACCCTTATCTCCCATTAATTTCTCCCTTTTGTATTTCCAAGGCACCATCCCCAAATTTATTTCCCCTAGAAACCTCAATTCCTTTACCTTAGCATAGTCACTTCCCACAATTTATCATCTTTTGTTAAAATGTTATACCCAGGCTAACTACTTCTTTGGATTTTTTAAATTTCTATTTCTGTAAAGTCCCATACAAGGAAAATTAAAAACAGTAATAAAATTTATATGCCTTTTTCCCTGTTAATCTTAAGACCTCAGCTAGTGAACATAAGAGGGTAAAGGAAGATTTCCCCCCTACATATTATGTGAATTTCCCCCCTACATATTATGGGAACCCACATTCTGAGTTATAGAAATTGTGTTATCAAAAAAAAAAAGGTAGCCAGGCTCGGTGGCTCAGCCTGTAATCCCGTGCCTTTGGGAGGCTGAGGTGAGTGGATTACCTGAGCCCGTGGGTTCGAGACCCACCTGGGCAGCGAGATCTCATCTCTACAATAAATCAAAAAATCAGCCAGGCGTGGTAGCGCGCGCCTGTAATTCTGGCTACTGGGAAGGCTGAGGCGGAAGGATCGCCGGAGCCCAGCAGGTCGAGGCTGCAGTGCCTGGGAGCGGCCACTGCACTCCAGTATGGGCGACAGAGTGAGACTCCAACTCAAAAAAAAAAAAAAAGTGAACATTGGGTAAAAAATTGATCATAGGTAAACTACTCAAAATAAACTATTTGAAGCTTTTAATGTGTGGATTGTTGTTTCACAAAATAAAACTACATTAAGAACATTTAAATTCCTAAATACCAAAATGTAATTAAACTGCATGTTTCTAGTGTAAAGCATGAAACAAAGGTGTTATTGCTAAATATTCTGCTCTGAATTGGAGTCTCCTGAAGAGACTGTTCTTTATATTCTACTCAAATGTCCTACTATCAACTTTTAGATTCATATTACAAGGTAAAGAAATACTTTTTAAGCATTTTTCTAAGTTCATAAAAATGAGTTTCCATCCTGAAAAATAGCTATATTAGTTGTCTAAGTTTTTTTATGAGATAGATAGTGGCAGCATGGATGCTTCTGAAAAATCATGACTTGTATTTCAATCTAAATTCTGAATTCCTGCATGCTGAAGTAACACTAAAAGATATGGTCTCAGTTCTTGTTTAAGCCAATTCTGTAATATCTAAATCAAAATTTACCTATATCAGACTTTCACCAACATTTTAAAGACAAACTAACATGAAGAGAATTTGCATTAGATTCTGGTTTAAACTTGACAGAAGATTTAGAATTCTTGGCACATTTTAGCATTTGTTAGTTGCTCTTATCCTTTTTGATAATATTTTTACATAAAGCTGAGTTAATTATGAGCTTCCTCCTCTAATTGTATTTCTACTTTACCGCAAGGAAAACCCACTGTTATTCAAATCAATCTTTACTCCCAAAATGGTTGCTAGTGACACCCTGAAATTAGCATCTAACAGCCTCATCAATTCCAGATGACAAAGAAATAAGTGCCCCTATTGTATGATTAGGAGTTAGTTTCAAATCCAAAGAATAGTCTCGATTAATTTCAGCATATTTTGAAATCTTAAAAAAGTTCATGTCTTTAAAAGAATAAGACAATTGTATGACAGATTCTTTTCTTTCACATCATATTTGAAATGGATACAACCTTTCCAGTTGTGCATGTGAAAACTGATTTTAATATCTATGATTGTATTTTACTTCCCATTACACTCGGAGTTTTGGAGAATTATTTCTCTATTATGGATTACTTTGATAAAGTCTAAAATTCATTATCTTAATTTTTTTCAGAAGTGATATTATGACTTGTAAGGACTATTGAACAAAAGTTTGATTAAAAAGTTATAAGTCAAAAACAGAGCTTTATTTCACATATGCAAGGTTATAACTTCTAGATATTCCTCTCTATGCTGGAGAATACAGAATTGTCCTATTTGGTTGCTGCTTAAGTTAAAGGGGCTGCACGCTTTCAAAAGATTTCAATAAATAAATCCTTTCTTTCACTGCTGAGATTCTTCAAAGGGATACATGTTATTCCATTTTCTTGGATTAGAATAAAATAAGAAAAAAAGGTTTGACTAGTCAAAGGCAAAAAGTAGAAAGTAAATAAGGCTACAACTTTAATAACTCATAGTAGGTTCTCTTATTCTGGTTAGTAATTTGGTTAGTAGGTTCTCTTATTCTGGTTAGTGATTTGCTGAAACACTAACCCAGAGTCATATGGTACAGATTTGCTGAAACACTAACCCAGAGTCATATGGTACAGAGTCATATGGTACATATATTTAAAAATCGAATCCCATTGATTACTATATCCCTTTTTACTGGAGAGTTGTTTTGTTTTCACCATCTGTTTTCTTTTGAAACTACATTTTCAAAGATTTCTCCTTTAAGTAATTACTTTGTCATTAAACAAATTAGCTGTTTCTTTCCTCAAACTCACTGTTACAAGTCTCACTGCAAGTATGGGAAATTTTAAAGGGTAAGGTTGTGAGAGTACTCTCCTTCTTCTAAGATCCTAGCCTAACACAATCTTGAGAAATTGAAGGTAAAGTTTCAGAGATTGTGTAATGAACTAAACTGTGTTTTCTCCATGACATTTATATGTCAAATCCCTAATCCCCAATGTACTATATTTGGAGATATGACCTTCAGGGAGGCCATTATGGTGAAAAGAGATCACAAATGTGGGTCCCTAATCCCACAGGATCGAAATTCATGTAAGTAGAGGAAGAGACACTGGAGATGTATGCACACAGAGGAATGGCCATGTGAGAACCTAGCAAGAAGGCAGCCATCTGCAAGCAAGGAAGAGAGGCCTCACCAGAAACCAAACCTGTGGGCACCTTAATCTTAGACTTGTGGTCTTCAAAGCTGTGAGAAAATGTGTTTCTCTTCAAGTCACCAAATCTATATTATTCTGTTATGAAAGCCTAAGGAAACCAATACAAATAGTTGGAATTTAATCTTCACAAAGGCGTAGGCAACAAATCCACATACTTGACCCTGAAGGAAGGACTCTGAGGACTGTAAGAGCACTGAGATGTGCATTTAAGCCTCACTGAATTTCTATCTTAATCTTTATGGCTCCTCAACTTTGAATCTATTCTTCTTCCCTTCCCGTATTACCCTGCCTGAGGAGAACTTACTTAGTTCTCTGTACATGAAATCTTGCATATGTGTTTGGTTTTCCCTTTCTCCAAGAATTTATTCTTCATAGAAACTCCCTTTTAAAAAGCTCATTATTCCCTCTTAAAAAGCTCATTGCAATCATTGTCTTTGTCTCCCTTTGGCATTCATTTTTTGGTACAGTTTTGTTTGATTACTTCAGACCCCTTGAGTGGAATTTCCCACAAGATAGTGATCAGAGATCGTACCTCCCTTTCTATCCCTGTGGCTTAATGCATATTTGTTAATTGGGTGATTTTCCATTTTGCTTATTTATTTTACTTGATGAAATGAAGTAGTTCTCTTCTTATAGACGGCAAGATTTTTCTCGATCTCTTTAACTCTCTATATCTTCATATTGTTGTTAGAAAAAAATAATTTTTAAAAATACTTTGACCAAATAGTGTGTATTGTGTTCAAATTTTACAGAGTTTCTCATATATTTGATGTATCTTTTTATTCATTTTTCTCAATTAAACCAAAAGGGGAAAAGAAATTCAGTGTTATTTAAAACAACCAAACAAATAGCAATGTCAAGAACAAATCATCTTCCTTTTTCTGTCTATGACCACCTTGAAAATCTCTAAATTTATCATATATATGATTTATTTATTATCTGCCAGAATCATTTTACTTGCATTTTAATTTTCACTTTTTTTTTTCTAGTTGGAGTCTCACTCTGTCTCCCAGGCTGAAGTCCAGTGTCACACTTGCAGCCACCCCAGTGTTGACTGGCTGGGCGCCAGCGATCCTTCCGACTCAGCCTTCCAAGTAACTGGAACTACAGGCGCATGCTACCACGCCCGGCTAATTTTTGATTTATTGTGGCTACGAGGTCTTGCCAAGTTGCCCGGGCTGGTCTCGAACCTGTGCACTCAGGTGATCTACTCGCCTCGGCCTCCCAAAGTGCTGGGATTACAGGCTGAGCCACCAAGCCTGGCCTAATTTTCACATATTTTAAATAACCCAGGCAGTTTGTGTTGTTGAATGATTAACCAATTAAATATTAAGTCCTCCAAATACATTGCAATACCATGTAATGTCTTTTTTTTTCTGAGGTAGGGAGAAAAATATGTTTCACCCCTGAGGTGAAAGTTGCATATTCTACTTGGCAATGTATCTTGTTGTAGTTATTTGTAGACCCCTCATACATAGTGGCAGCAGGGTTCTGTTGTCAACATAAGACCCGGAGCCAACTTGGATGAGATAAAGTCCCGAAAACGTAGGGTTAAGGTGGTAGAAAGCTGCTCAGTTGGCAGAAAATACTTTGCTACCTTGTTTAGCGACCTGAAAAAAGAATGAACATCCCAGATATTTATATCTGAACTTGTCCTCTTTGTTGCAAAACAGAAGGGTATTTGAATTTCAGTGTCTCCTATATGGAAAGATCTAAAAGATTCTTCGGTTGTTTGCTTGAGAGAATATCCCAGAGATAGAATAAAGTGGAGACTGCAACATCTTTACAAATTCCCTAGACGGAACCTGAATTTCTTTTGAGCACTTTTCAGGACAAAGAGATGCAGGAAGTTTGGAAAACGATTATTTTTTAAGATGGTATTGTTTACCTTCTATTTCTCAGATAATTAAGAACAGAGATTAATCAATATCTTTGGCAAGTGCATATGCCTTTAATTCAATGGTTTAGAGAAAATGTAAAGTTTAACATTTCTCTAGTACTATCTAATATTGTGAAACCATTTCCAAATTTTTTTAAGGAAAGTTTTGTACATATTTACACCAGATATCTAAAATTTATCTTATATATCTAGGTATTTCTTGGTTGGTTTGATTGAATTGCAAATCAATATTTGGGGTAAAAAATACTGTTATAGTTAAGGATGTTTTAAATAAACTTTAATAAGTGAGAATTTAACCTTTTGCCCTCATTCTCTGGTTTCTAATAACAGAGTATTTGAGTCTTATAAATCTTGGAAATCTAATTAGACAATGTTAAGTTCTTTCTAGTTGAAGCCACAGATGTTTCACATTGGGAAAATCAGCAAGCCCCAGGGTTTGTTTGGTCTAGAGGAGTGTCAAATTTTCATGGATAATTTAATAGCTAATAACTCTAATTTTTTCCTGTAAACCAAGAGATGATAAATAATGATTGCACTGAAACTGTAAAATTAACCCTCTAAGCTAATGAATTTTTTTAGGAACCATTGAGGAAATTAATTTCTGGTACTTAATGTTTTTTTACTGCCAATCTTTCTAGAGTTGTATTATACTTCATAATGTGACAGGAAAGTCACATAAACACATTGGGATGATGTGATTCAAAAAGAATTCTATATCAAGGGAAGCTTCAAAAATCTTTCATCTCTTATTCTCACTGACTAATCTATCACAGAAAAAAAAAGATTTTTCAATTTGGAACTCCAGTGGCATTTTTGTTCTTCATAATTTTTGACTTGTATACCATCAAATAATGAGTTTTCATAAAGAAGTCAGATGTCCTATGAAGAGTGGAAAACGTATCAAAATTGTTTGGAAAACTTCATTGTGATGTACTCTAAGTATATAATCGATCAACTCAAATTGTTACTACAAGATTAACTTCTGAAATGTATTATATAAATTATTGGAGTTTGCAGGACTTAGCCATAACTAAAATGACTACAAACATCAAAATTTCCTTTGTCTTCATTATTGATTCTAAGCTGTGATATTTTAATCTTTCAGAAGATAATATCAACTGAAATCAAATCAAACAACTTTCTGTTTTTAGATTTTAAATGAACAGTTTTCAAAGCCTCCAAGTCCAATTTAAGAGACCACAGAATTGTTCATGGAGTATAACCCAACCACAGATGTTTACATCATGTGGTTTATTCTCAGTCTGACTTTCAAGTGACCTTGATGTTTCTAGCTTAGAGACAAAATCTTTGCAACCCAAAAGGAACAAAGAAATAGCATATACTTTTAAATCATGCATTAGCACTTAGCATTTGGAAATCCCAGTTGCAAAGCCAGAGTTAAATCAGTGTAGGCTTTTTTTTTTTTTTTAAATAACTGTGTTCTCAAACACAGTACAGTAAGAAGGCCCCTGGGTTAGTAAAGGATTATTCCCGACCCCACATTCCTCTCAATTAATGGAACACCTATGTGTTCAACAATAGTGTTTCCCCACTAAGATTTATGACTAAAATTACCTCATTGAAAATTGGCCTATAAATGATAGACACTCTCTGGAGCCACAATTCTGGCTTCTTCTGTAGTGAGAGAGAAGAGCATTGATGGATTTCTCTAGACACCAATTTCAATTCTGTCTATCTGAGTTCCTGCTATTGATTTTTCATAAGTGTTGAGAAGAAAATGTGATCATAGTCTAATGTAGTAAGGAAAGTCATGGACTAGAAAAATAAAGTGAAAGCAAGATTAAAGATAATACAGATTTTCTTTTGTATTGTGGTTTTCAAAATGTAT
Organism: Carlito syrichta; assembly: GCF_000164805.1. Lineage (NCBI taxonomy): Eukaryota > Metazoa > Chordata > Mammalia > Primates > Tarsiidae > Carlito > Carlito syrichta. The sequence continues at coordinate 136,687 of NW_007245993.1, forward strand.
CTTATGTGGGAGCCATGGCTAATTCTGGAATAAATTGATCTTGGGCTTTTACTATACACGAACTCCTATAGTTCTGTGTTTTTCACCCAAAAGTCACAGGTATAATAAAGTAAATTCAGCCTAAACAAGATTCATAGCTATCGTCACAAAAACATTTCTGCCAAAACTCACATAAGAACAAAAATTTCTTTACAAACTGTGACATATGGCTATCAATCAAGTGTCAAAACTATCCTAATCATACAATTTTAGCTTAATAATTTCTCAGTATTTACATCAACATGTAATTGTATGATTTTTGCTTTTCCACATATACTCAGAATATATTATTACTTTTTAAAACTCTAGATATACCAGCTGTCATTTTTCTCTTTGTGTTGAGAAAAGTCAAATCATATAAACAACAATTGCAACACTTTCTTAAGGTTTAGAAGGCACTTAAACATAGCATGTCACACTAATAAGTAAGCAAACTCACTTATACGTGAGTAAGGGTATATTTTCTACCACAATTTTAAGTGTGATTTGTGTAGCATGGGTGAGGTGATGCATATATTGAAGCATTTGCCTTTGAGAAAGGGATTGCCTTGCCAAATATCCTCTGAAGATGAAGAAATTGAACCTTTGCATTGACTCTGAGTTATCCACTGTAGGATGACTCGTAATCTAAAGAGAACTCCTGCACAGAATGTAAAACATTCGTGAATAGAATGAGGTGGTCCGTAGTATTACCAGGACAACCATTGTGGAGGGAAGTAGAGATTATTTTTCATCACATTGACTGCTTTTAGACTTGCTTGAGAGGTTTACTATTTTAGCAGGAGACTCTACCCAGTCCGGAGAATGCTTCTCTCTTTCTTCACTCCATTAGTCATCCTGTCTGCTTTAGAAAGGGCATTCCCTGTACCTTTGTTGGGCTTTTTTTTTTCTCTTAATTCATAGTCTACTTCTACCTAAATGATCCTCAGATGTGAGCTCTAGACCTTAACCTCTCGTCAACCTTCAGGTCTTTTAAACCTGTATATTTTGCCACTGCTTTAAAGCTCAACTATGTCTAAATCAAACTTACGATCTCTTCTTTCAAGACAAGATTCCTTTCCAGATCATTAACCGGAAACACAAGTTTGTAAATCCTTTGGTGGCAGGTAACACTATCTCTTTGATTATAAACATCTGGCACATTTATAATCTTTACATACCATATACTATAAAGTATCTGTCATGAGTAAAATCATATTTTAGAGGAAGATATTTCTAGTGGTAGGCTTATGAGTTTCTGAAATAAGTCTTTTCACAAAGTTCTTTAACTCTCTGGCCAGGAAGATTAAATCAATTATGTTTCATACATCAAACGGGTGAAAATTTAGATAGATTCAAATGATTCTGTGAATCATTTGACTACAAAGTGAATGGAATTCAGTGTAGCATTTTTATTTTCTCTATATTTTTTTCAGTTATTTCTGTTTTCTTTATTCTGAATGTATACACAAAGAATATAGAAACACTACACTATGTGGCAAAATATGGTTAGATTGCTTGTTTCGTGTAGAATAACCCTGGAAATAGGAGATAACTAACATAAAATATCAGATATCTACAAATAAAGCTATTCTTCTAGATACTGCATAAGAGACTTTTGACCTTATTACTTTTATTTTTCTTTCAGAATGTGTTAGACACACAAGATAGTATAAATGGATTGGCTCAGGGTATATCTTCACAGCCCAAGGATACATAAAGACCAATTAAGCCTCAATATACCTACAGGTGACAAAAGCAAATTTTAGCATAAATCATGTAACTACCTTTCATGTGCTCATGAAATAGCAGTTCACAAATGGTTATGAGCGGAAGATCTAAAAACAAAGAATAATTTGACAAAGGATAATTTAGCAAAATTGTTATATAATAGGTAAAATACATATACATTTAACATATAAAACATATTCATAATATATTTGAATGAATATATTTGAGTGAATTTTCAAAACAAGGATAAGATTTAATATCCTATAATACATGCTCAACGTTTTTTGTACTGTATTCATTAAAAGTAATATTATTTATACTTTGTTAAAAGGGAATTTAAAATTTTACACATACAATCTCATTTAAAATATTATAAAGGGTCTATGTAAAATATCTTTGTTCTACCAGCTATTGAAAGTGATGGAGAACTTGCTACTTCCTGAGTGCATGCATTAAAGTTTTATATAGTTAAAATTATTAAATTTATTTCTTCTCCTGACATCGGCCAGAAAAAATGTATTAAATGTATTCTGCAGTATACTGTTTTTAAATGTGTCTGCCTGCGCTATACAAATGCTGTTCTATGTTCTGTGCTTTAATTAAATACTGTTTTCTTAAGTGATGATCCATCATATATTTTATTTTACTTATTGGGTTATCCAAATGCCTTCTCTTCCTTGCAACTTATTATGAGAACTTTAATCTATTTAGATCTCTCACTATTCTGTTCACCCTCCACTGCATATGTTTTAATTCTGAACATTTCGTTAAAAAGACTAATCCAGGATAGTAACATAATCCAGATAAACTTTAGCCAATTGGTAAGTATAACCATTACTTTCTTTATTTTGCTTTAATTCCAATAAAGACAAAGAATTCACTAAAAGCTTAAAATAAATATAATCACACATAAATCCCCCATATCACCAAAATATGCCTCTTATCTAATAAATTTAGAAAAAAAAGTAGATGTTTATTCAAAATATTATAATACATAAATTATCTGTAATTGAAGGCTTTTACTTTGTACTAGGGTTAAAAATATGGTGTTTATGAAAAAAATTTCTTCCTTTTTTTCTTGTTTCGTTTTTAATTCATCTCAATATTGTCAGAAACACAGTTGCTGCCTCTGTCTTTGTCTTGGATTGTTTTTGCTTTTTAAAACAAAATCTTACATATCAAATTATACCACAATCTCTAAACAAAGGGAGATAATTAAAGGGTGAGCAGGGTTATTAAAGATTAGAAAAGAAATGAGCCTTAAATATTGATCATATTTATTATTCTTAAACACTCTTACTCTTCTTAGTAAGGAGGACAGATCCTTATAAAAATTTAAAGAATTCGAACTTTTCTATATAGGACAATGGTTTGCCAAAGCCTATGCTCTTTGGCCAGTCATGACATTTTGGGTTTTTTTTTTCCCTATGATGGAAAGAAAAAATTTTGACAACATACAAAGAGAATGTTCCTCTGAGACTTCATTGTTAGAAACCAGTACTGAATTTGTCATTTCAAATAGAAATTTTTGAATAAAGCATGTATGGCTTTAGGATGATAAAGTCCAATTGTGTAGAGGAAAGGAATGTGCCTTTAGACAACAACAAATAGTGCAGATATCAGAAACAAAGCAATCCTTCTCTACCCTTTAATCAATCTTAATATGATGATTAGATGAACAAAATTATCTTATAAAATATTCATACAATACTATTTAGAGGCAGATTAATGAGGCATCTACAATTATTGCTGGGAAGATTGAGGGGCAAAAGTCCTTTAAATTACAAATAGTTGAATGGGGTGGGGGCTGATTACAGTTTTTCAAAACTAACTTCTTCTTTCTTTTGACATTTCAATGAGTAGTCCATACAAATCCCAATTTTATATTGGCTCCGCCCTAATTTTCTTTGACTCTACTTTCTTTCTGCCAAACTCTTTTAGAGAAACAACAATAACCATATAGTGCTCTAACCCATTATAGGTTCATTTTGCCCTTGGTTTTCCTTGGGAATCTCTAGCAAACGACATTTGCTCCCTCAGAGCTGTCTTCTGAGCCACAATTTTCACAAGTCATCATGCTTCTTACACAACTATAACAGTATGGCTCAGTTCAACAACCCTTAATGGAGAACCAACACCAGACCAAATGGTTGGCCTGAGGTAATACACTAAAAAAAACACAATCCTTGGCCTGGCGTGGTAGCTCAAGCCCGTAAGCCCAGCACTTTGGGAGGGCAAGGGAGAGAAGATTGCATGAGCCCAGGGGTTTAAGAACAGCCTGGGCAACTTGGTGAGACCTCATCTATTACAATTAAAAAAACAAACAAACAAAGAAACTACAGGCGTGCTTATAGTTCCAGTTACCTGGAAGACTGAGGCAGAAGGATCGCCAGAGTCCAGCAGGTCGAGGCTGTGGTGGCCATGAGAGTGCCACTGTTCTCTAGCCTGAGAGACAGAGTGAGACTCCAACTCAAAACAAAACAAAACCACAACAAACAAAATACACACACACACACACACACACACACACACACACACACACACATACACACACACACACACACACACACACAATCCTTGCCTGTGAACTGATGAGATGGTGTGAACAAACAAAATGGTTTCACAAGGCATGAGTATGCTCTTCCTCTCATCTTCATTTCAACAATCACATGTTTCTTCTCACGTGATAATTTTAGAGAAAGAGAAAGGACTACCCGCAAGCACATTAAAGACTCTTCGACTAATTGCCTCACTGAAATCAGTGAAAAAGACTTTGCCTTGTGGATATTTATATTTTATAAACTTAATATCTGTTCCAGTCCATTCATTCAATAACCCCACTTAAAAATAAAGCCTTTTGAGAACTGTTTTTGCTTTTCTTTTTGTAGCTTTTGTTCAATTCTTCTGTCTACATCTTCAGCCCAGCTTTTTAAATAGCAGGAGATGCAGTGTCTCGATGTCCTTTTTTGTTTATTACATTTTTTTAAAAGCTGTTACTCTTCAGGTTTTCTTCTAGGCTGAACATTTTTCTGTCACTCTGACTCCTTTTGTTTCTCTACCCTGGCATTGAATATGTTCTTTTCTTTCTTCTGCCACTGCCTGAGCCAGAACCTTATTAAGCTCACCCTATCTCTTAATATATATTGGCTGATAATCTTGCTTCATGAAATTAGCTTTACAAACACCTACTGTGAGACTTCGCATACTAACAAACTACTTCCAGCACATTACTCTACTCACCTGTCATCTTTTCTATGATACTTTTTCATTTCATTAAGTCGAAATTTCATACGAAAAGATTTCCATGACTATATCTCAGCAAAATGTCTTATCACTCTCATTATCCCTAAACAGGGCCTTTCCCTATGGTCAAATGTGTTTATTTATGTTCTCTGAATCTAACTTTCTTTTTTTTTTTTTTTTTTGAGTTGGAGTCTCACTCTGTCGCCCAGACTGGAGTGCAGTGGCCGCTTCCGGCCACCGCAGCCTCGACCTGCTGGGCCCCGGCGATCCTTCCGCCTCAGCCTTCCAAGTAGCTGGAATTACAGGCACGCGCTACCATGCCCGGCTAATTTTTTGTCTTATTGTAGAGATGAGGTCTCGCCAAGTTGCCCAGGCGGGTCTCAAACCCGCGGGCTCAGGCAATCCACTCACCTCAGCCTCCCAAAGCGCGGGATTACAGGCTGAGCCACTGAGACTGTCTGCAGATAATCCAACAATTACTCCTAGGCCCGTTTAGAGCCCCATTTGCTAACACCCTTTGATGACCTCAAATACCCTTGTCTTTTGGGGTGCTTATTTGATACACAAACACACATGCACACACACACACACACACACACACACACACACACACAAATACCCACATACACACCTAATTTTGCAATCGTAATCAGTGGTAGTGATAGCAATGATGATATAATAATAGCAAAAATATTTTACAGAATTTATGATACCTCAGTCTGTTCCAGAAACCTTCCATATTTGACCAGTATAATGGCAAATACAAATTAAAAATAAGTGGCTTAAGCCGTCCTGTTGAAAATAATTGGCCCTCTCTTTTTAAAGCTCATTTTCTTTAGAAAACATGTAATGGTAAGTTTTGTCTCTGTTTTGTTGAACTATATTTAGTCTTATACAGCTAAATAAGACTTATGCCGGCTTAAGAATCCAGCAATGTCTTCTCAAGGACTGGGGAACCATCTCTTTGAAACCGATTTATCAAGGGAGATAGCAACCCTCTCTCCCAGTTTCTGGGTGAGGGCAGGGATCTAACTTCAGTCATCAACCTGCTCCAAGTTGTAAATTTACCCTGTGTCATAAAAACAAGAAGTTTGTTTTTCCTTTAGAGGAGGTCAATTAACTAACACAGATGGTCACCTCAATTACCAGGTAAATTTAGGATAAACTATGTGTGACAAATGGGGCTGTCAAGCTCTTACTCGACAACTAGTTATTATTATTCACCTTGAAAACATGGGTATAATGGGTTGTATCTGTGTGACCGTGTCAAGGGGTGCAATTTTCTTCTGTCTTTGCAATCTCTTAAGCAGATTCCCTTTGATGCACAACACTTTTTAATGCATATTTAATAATAAAATGGTATTGTTTCTCTTCTACCTTTGTGGAGAAGATTTCCGGGTTGGAAGATTTTTTTAAACTATATTTCCCAACGGAAGCTGTTATTAGTATTATTTCCATTTTGCAGATGATAAAACTGATCAAAGAGACACACAGCTACTAAATGATAGGGCAGGAAATTAAATCCACACAGTCTGGCTCTGGCGGGTATCATCTTACATCTCCAGCTATATAATAGTGTGCATACCTCTCTTGAATTTGAGTGGGCAAGCATTGTGTTTTATCTCTACCCTTTTAATTCTACACTGCCAAGAGCACTGCTGGCCATATTGTGGGCACATAATAAATAATTGATTATTAATCCATTTCTTTCTTTCATATAAGTTATTCAGTCTAGTGGGGTTTATGGTAAGAACGTGTTTCTTTTCAATAGTAGTGGAATTCTATTCTTATTGCTCCATGTATCTCAAAAGAGTTTCTACTCATTCTCATTTGAAATGTTACATGCATTCCTGTTTGTGCCAAAGTTAAAATAAAACAGCTGTGCTTATTCCGTGTCTATTCAAATCAAGTTGAAGGGAAACCCATCCTTCCACAAAGAAACAATAAATATGTCAAATCTAAATTCAAAGAAAACTAAACTACACTTTTCTTCGTTCTTAGACTATTCAACTGTCATTGCCAATGAGATAAATTTTGCCCATCATTTTTGTCATTTAATCCTTTACATATTGAACTTTTGCATTGTTTCATTAGAGGCTGTTAAATTGCAGTGTAGAAGTTAAAATATAGGCTCTGAAGTACAAAAATTCTTGGTTCCTAGTTCCAACTCACTTCTTACCCATTCTATGATTTTCGGAGAGATTTTTAACCTCACTTCTCTTATTGATAATATGAGTAGAGTTGTAAGATTTAGCAAATAAAAACACAACCTTAAATATGAGACTTCTGCAGTTGAGTGATGCATTTAAAGCATTAGTGGGGTGTCAGGCACCTCACAACCACTAATAAACACTGGCTATTAATATCAGTACTATATAGTCTGAACACTCCTCTCATTATCTGAACCAGGTCTTCTCCAAGTTCATCTCCATCTGCACTTGTACAATTTGAGGTTTCATGTTAACAAAGAATTATGTGAGATTACCTATGCATCATAAAAATGTCCCTAAATCATGACAGTTACAAAACACAGTATGTTAAATCATCTTCAAATAAACTCAAGCTTAAAAATCTAAGTAATAGGCCTCAAATGCCTGTGCTAAACTTAGATCAAGCTGAGATTTAAATATATAGTATACATGTATATGAATTGTTATGATCTACCTATCTCACTAATTATACTGGGGAGTGTCAAAAAAATTTATACAAATATTAAGAGATGTTCACCGTAATCAGAAGTGTCTGGACGCTGGTGGTAACCACTTTGCGTACCTCCTGTAATTGCAGAAATCAAACGTGACTTGTATTGATCTTATTGAGTACGACAATTCTAACACAGTTTTTTTCCTTTCTTAAAATGTGTATACTTTTGGGGGGCACCCTCAGTATTTTTTTTTTTTGAGTTGGAGTCTCACTCTGTCGCCCAGGCTGGAGTGCAGTGGCATGGTCACGGTCACCGCAGCATCAACCTGCGGGGCTCAGGTGATCCTTCTACCTCAATCTTCCAAGTAGCTGGAACCACAGGCATGCGCCACCACACTCAGATAATTTTTTTGATTTATTGTAGAGATGAGGTCTCGCCAAGTTGCCCAGGTGGGTCGCGAACCCGCGGGCTCAGGACCCTCAGTATTTTTAAGTATATTTGAAAGATCTATTTTCCTTAGCAAGGGCTTCACATCTGGTACATGAACTAGACCAGCACTGTATTTTCTGTGGCATCCTCCATCTAGGCAGCGTTGAAATTTTCAGGCTCAATTACGGTGAGTAAAGAACATACCCTTCTCCCCTATTTTCCTGAGAAAATTTCGTTCTCCAATCTGCAGTGGTGGATTTGATTGTACAAATGTGGTACAGGAAGAAAATTTCAATGACAGTAGGCCTATTTCTTACTTGCCTGCTAAAAGTAACTCTTTTGTAATAACTGATCTTTCCTTTTCTTCAGCTTATTCACATTGATGTATTTTACGTGTTTGTTTCCTTAACTATTTGCTCGTTTTCTTATCTCTCCCTGATTATAAAAAATACAGAGAGCTCCCCCTGTGGCGTCTTCAGCCAGGGATCCTCTTGAAAGGGAGGTGAGTGCTGTGTAACTGGCCTCGTATACCTGCTTCTTCCCTGGCTAAAGTCGCTCTGTGAGAAGTAAGAAGCAAGGTTACTGATAAACATGTGGCCATGTGAGAGGAGTCTGGGTTCTAACTTAAACAATACGTCTATGGCAGCGTCTTTCCTAACAATCGACCTATTGTTTAAGACAACCGTGATGTGGAAGCTGTTGGCAGAAGGTAAGTTTCTCTAAAAGAACCCTTTCCATGAAGTTTATGATCTCCTCTTGAGCCAGATAGAGTTGACTAATTTTGAAGGCCAAATTCTCACAGTCTGGACTTTTCACTTGGCTTTTCAAGTATGCATGATTGTTAACTATTTTACTCCCTCTCTGGATGACTAGTTTTCATTTTGTTTTAATTTAAAATGACAAGTAAGGATGTCTAAGATTAAAAATACCTTCCTTTTTCTCCATTTCCCCATTTCTCTCTGATGATTTATTTATGTCTTCTGATGTATATTTTATTTTTCTCAAGACCATCATCTACATTTGAGAGGAAAGGAGCCAGAGTACAGATGTGTGGGGAGGTTTTCTCCGAGTATGGGAAAAATTAAGATTGTCTGGTGGGCTGTAACATTGATGCCTTGGGCCTGGGAATTACCTTCTTTTATTTTATGTTGATGTCAAAAGTTTTCCCCCAAATCCCTCCCTATTAATCCACTATTTTTCTATTCCCATGAACACATTTAATTGCTTTCTACACATAATCTGACAGACATGCTTAGCCCCTCCTCCACACAACTTCTGGAAGAATCTTTCTTAAGTGTCTATCTCATCCTGCATCTGGCAGGGTCCTTTTTAGGCTTTTCATTGTGAAAATTAAAAAGCTTCCTGAGTCTGCCTTTCAAATCAGTTAATAGCAGGCAAAAGCAGTGGCCTGTGAAGTCAGTAAATTCACATTCAGGTTTGGGCTTATTCTCATTGTATCTGTGAGACATTCACCAACTCTCAGGGCACTGGATTTCTGTCTGAAAATTATATGATCCGAAGGAGTGATCTCGAGAACACCTTCTTCTCTCCTATTCCAAGTTTCCAGTTACCCACTTCCGGGGAAACTAAACATGGTAATTACCCACACCCACCATGGTTACTCTTTACTCTACCAAATGTCTGATCACTCTACCCAAATCTACTCTTCCCTATTTATTTATAGCTCAAAATCACCTTAAATATCAGCCTCCCCCAAAAGCCCCTCCTCCCATCTATAAATGGGAGTAGTACTTCTCGCCTTCGAAATCCTGCCTTTGTTTCTCAGTCACTTCACCTCCTCCTTTCTTATTATTACAATCTCCTACGAATTTTCTAATCCGACTTACTAAATTTTAAGCTACCTGACAACAGAAATTGTTCTTCACTTATTTTATATGTTGCATATAGGTTACATGAATATTTCTAAATTTAGCTTATATCTTCAGAGTTTTATCATAAAAATATTTTAAGAGCCTTATTACAAAAATAGTGAAAATGATGTCGAAAATTTAGTACTGGAATATAGATTTAGGAGATAGTCTGGTATTTTCTTCTATTTCTTTTCCCTTCTCTTTTTATAACGGGATCCCCAAATTCAGCTAGTTTTACAAGGTCGGTAATTTTTACATTTTTTTCAGACCAGATTATATCAATATTATTATTCATTCTGTTTCAGTTGGTATGCATTTTGATGATAGTGCATGACCACAAATGTCTCATTCCATTTTTGCCTTTCCCAGTAGAATAAAAATACATAACAAAATTTTTTTTGTAAGCCAGACTAAATCTAGTTTTATTACAATGTATGTGAACGCTAATCTACCCACTGTCATTCCCGGTCGAAATTTAAGTATTAGAAAACCACATGCCTACCCCGTCAGACTAACATGTCTTACAACTGCAGGATGCTCTATTGCTTTCTCACACTTAAAAAAACCTGCCATCTCTGCTCTAAGGTCTCTCTTACCACAGTGCTCTTGTTTTTTTTTGAGTTGGAGTCCTATTCTGTCGCCCAGGTTAGAGTGCAGTGGCAAGCTCACGGCCTCGACCTACTGGGCTCAGGAGATCCTTCAGCCTCAGCCTTCCAAGTAGTTGTAACTACAGGCACGAGCTACCATGCTCAACTTAGTTTTTGATTTACTGTAGAGACGAGAGCTCACCAAGTTGCCCAGGCTGATCTCGAACCCCTGAGCTCAGGCAATCCTCTCTCCCTTGGCCTCCCAAAGTGCTGGGATTACAGGCTTGAGCTACCGTGCCTGACCCCCAGGGCATTTTTAAAGAAGCCAGTTGAAAGACAAATAGTTTACTTCTGTCATTTTCCAACTCAAAATCCAAATCACGTTGTTAATTAAAGTAAAAGGCAAATCACTTTCTTTCCATTTCTCAAAACGTATTCTTAAGTGTAACAAGAAAATGGTAAATTTGAAATTTGTTCTGTTCTCTTATGCACTTTTAAAAAAAGCTCAAGAGGTCTTTGGAGCAAGATTTATCTATGTCTTATTCAAGAACTTCAGAGGGTCATGTCTGTTTCTTGAAACTGGAGAAGCAAAACAAATGACTTCAGTTTCCAACTGTGCTGGAGCATTCAAGGTTTAACTCTGAGTTAGCACTTCCCTGTGGGTTCAGATCACCTCTGTTCTTTCCTTTGCCTACTTTTGTAGAGAAGTCACATTCCCGAAGGACATATCCTTTAAAACAGGAAATAATGGAAAGCAAACCCTTTAAAATATTAAGAAAAAGAAAAAGGTCTCGATGTGGAATTTGCATTTTTCTAATTTTGGCCCAAAATATAAAGATTTGAAGTATTCTTATACTATAAAGTATAGTAAGTAGAATGTTATAAAGTATAGTGTTCATAATAAGGGTATGTTAATATGGCAGAAGCATACTGCAAGGCATATGCTCATATGCTGGGTTGGAATTTTGCCACCTCCATGGTGGTTGTGGGTTTCTCTGTTTTTGGCCTCACATTTTATGCCCAGCACATGGCACATTCCCAACACAACACACACATCCTGTTGTCTCTTACTGCTTAATTATGGCTCATATTCCCAGCATATGTTTTATATTGTCAATAAAAGGAAAAAAGCCTACTTTGATTTGGAGCATATTTAGTGTCTTTAACATATTCAAATATGCTACTTTACAATAATATATGGCCATGAACAATGTTTTCTTTTGTTTTCTAATAGTACCCCTCTTAAGGGATAAATCATGTACTCTTAAGATTAAATTAAATAGGCCCTGCTGTTGGAGAAAAATGTTTTTATGCTTCTTCTTGGCTTTCTATATTAGTGTTTATTAAATCTTGAAAAACTTAAATAACCCTAGAATAAAATTCAGGAATATGAACAATTGCATGAATGTATATTATACTGGATTTTAGTTTATTAAAAAGGAGCATTAAACTAAATGATTTTATAAACTTGAATAACAGAGGTAGACCTTCGGTGGTATAATATAGTGCCAAAATGCTTTATCAAACAAAGTTCTTGGATTTAAAGTCACTCCCTAAATCCTATTCCGTTCCCTTTGTTTTCTTGGCAGTAGACTATGGTTGGTCATATGCATATGTGCTATCCTCTGAGTAATGAGGAAATAAAAAGCATCTTTTTACTCTCCCTTGTTTATTCATAACATTGAACATATTTCATTTTTAATTTTTGAATGCCTTTCCACAATTATAACCTCAAGTTAAACTTGCAATTAAAATGCCCACTTGTATACCTAATCCTGTTTATACACCACATCTTTAAAATAAAATATAAAAATAATAATAATTTTTAAAAATCTTGCAACAATTCCAGAGACAAGTTGACCAGATATTATTATTATACATCTTGGTTTTGGATCTTTCTTCAATTATATGTCTCCAATACCCTTCTGACACCCACAGTCTAAAATAGATCCACTATTTTAATCTCTCTCATAGAAGCAAATTTAAATCCTTCAATGCACCAATGGCAACTTGTAATCATCTTATTTAAATATATATTTAAATATTCACATATATATATATATTTTCCATTCCCCTTCACTAGAATGTAAGATCTGTGAGGTCACCGTGTCCTCAACAAAGTCCCTGGTGGTAACAAGTACATAAATGTAGCCAAGAAAATTTCTTATCTTGTCCAAGATCATACAATAGACTCATGTTAAAATAACAATTGATTTAGGTGTGGTTGATGACTTGTGTCTGTAATCTCAGCTATTCAAAAGGTTGACATGGAGGAATGCTTGATCAGCCTGGACAACACAGTAAAACCCTGTCTTAAAAAAAAAAAAAAAAGAAGCAACTTGAAGATGAAACAGAAAAAAAAAAATGAAACTTTAGAAAAATAATACTAATAATAGGAAGTGACTGGGCGTAGTGGCTCACACCTATAATCACAACACTTTGGGAAGCCAAGGCAGGAGGATTGCTTGGGCCCAGGAGTTCAGGACCAGCACACAGAACAAAGCAAGACCTCATCACTACAAAAAGAAAAAGAAAAAATGTAAGCCAGATCCAGTGCTGTGTGCCTGTTTTCCCAGTAGTTCAGAAGGCTGAGGAGGAAGGATTGCTTGGGCCCAGGAGTTTGAGGCTACAGTGTGCTGTGTTTGTGCCATTATACTCCAGCCTAGGCAACAGAGTGAGACCCTGTCTCAAAAATTATAATACTAATGGGAAGAAACAATCCTGTGGACTACAATCTGTCCCACTGTTCTACCATGTCTTTTGTGCACAATCAGCCTGAGGACAACTAAAAATTATCCAGCAGCCTCAGGAGCCTGGTACTATAATGATAACCACCTACAAAAAATTAGCTCAGGCTCAGTAATGATTTGCCAAAAGACAAAATAAAAAGTGTCTTACTGTCCTACATAAAAAAAATTTCAGCACTATGAATGTTCGAAATAGACATATTCTCTTTGTTACAAAATGATTCTTGTGTATTTCAATTGACTTGCCACTTCATATTACAGTAAGTAGAAAACAAGAGTTGGAAGCTACCTTGAGAAGTCATTGCATCCTTTCCCTGCCCTATTATTAGTGCCCTGCTGTGCCGAAAAAGAACAAATTGGAAACAAACATTACATACTAGTCTATCTTTCTGCATATTTAAACATGAACTCCATCTCCACGCTATAGAATACATCATATACTATTTATGAAAAATTACTCACTGCAGCAATTATGCTCTAAGAATATCCCAGGGACCGAAAGAACAAAGACAACATTCTGAGCAAACATCTTACTTTTATATATTATCTTACTTAGGCAGTCGAAGAAGGCTCTTGGAAGGCTTATACAGTTTGCTTTAAAAATGCTATATAGGGGGATGGGAAAACACCTCTTATCAACAGGGTGCCTGAATGAAACGTAATTGTACACCTAACCCTTAACTGTACCCCACAAAACCATAATAAAAAATACTGATTAATGAAAAAAAAATAAAAAAATAAAAAAAGAATAATAGAAAGTTTAGCACATAAAAAAATGCTATATAATAGCTTGGCAAATATGAAGTATTATTTGCTTCTTTCTTGTCAATATTCCATCTTATTTTAAATAAAATAATTTGCATCATTAATTGGAGAGATGGTGGAGTAATTATTATATTGCATGAATGTTTACAGATTTTAATGGAATTATCTTGTAAATAAATGAAATCTAATTAGATTGCTCATTTTGATATATACTGACTTTTATGATTATTTAAAAAATGATTTATATAATTAAATTTGCTTCATCAAGGAAACAACTATTATAAATAAAAATGCAACAAAAGCTTCCTTTAATAATAAAAGTGAAATGCATCACCTCCTTAAGTAACTTTTCCTCAATTGCCACAGCCTCTGATTAGAGGATAAATATGAACATCATCTGTACAAACCACATTTCCCCCCAGTGAATCCAAATCAGTCTTCATCCTGTGCCCCCACCATCCCCTACCCATAGGCAGACAATTTCACTTCATGTGGGTAGACCCTGTGAGAGGCGAGTAAGGGACAAAGCAAAATACTAAATGGGCATTATGGAATCCATTAAAGGTCTCATGTTCGTTTGTCACAAAGAATGAAATGTAAATACTGAAGTAAAGTGCTGGTGACCTCGAAGGACTGAGGACAACAGGATATGGCTCTAATGCTTGGAAAATTACAGTCTCTGTGCATTTAGAGCCCTGGGACCCTGTCTGTTTGGCTAATCATTGCCATATTTCTCAACTATTGAGGCACAGGATGAGCAATAGGTAGCATCGTAAAGATGTTTAAAAAAATCCATTACGACCTGACATTTGCTGACCCTGCTAGTTGAACTAACAGGACTATTTTTTCTTACTGTACTGTTCCTTTCTACTAAAAGAGGAAGGGGAAAATTTATGAGGACATTTCTAAAATAGCTTAAAGAAAAATGTCATTTAAACTAATTGATGTATGCAAAACTACAATTGTCATTTACACCGTTTGTTGAGGTAAAGAAACCTCCAAAGCTCAGATGTCACTCCTGAGAAGGTAATTCAGAATATGCCTTTGCCTTTTATGGCAAGGGAAGTGCGGAATCTCACTAAATTGTCCTTTCAGACATAAATTCCCCTGCTTTGCTACATATTCGTGTGGAAGAAACCTCTACACTCTCTTGACTAAGTACCTGCATCTCTTACAGACTATCCCACTACTGTACCTTAGGTGAGCCACCGATGTATCCAAGCTGATGTCCTACCTCCATTTCTTAGTCCTCCGATTGCCAAGCACGAGATGCCTATTAGTCAATATTACTTTAGGTCTGAGAAAAACAGAAAAAAAAAGCTCCCCCAAAATTTATCAATGACTTTCCCATTCAGGGATTAGAAGAACAAAGGCCTAAGTATATTGCTCAACTCTTTGTCTAATTTTATTGCTGCTGGTGACCCTTGTTTATTAGATTGGGGCAAGACAGCTATCTATAAAAGTGTTTTGTTTGTGATGTTTAAAGCAGATAATACTAACTGAATATTTGTTGCAAACAATACATATCTTTAGTTTCTCTCTTATATGATGTGAACGAAAGGCTAGGAACAAATATGTGTAGACTTCATGTGTTCCTCTTTGCTCACAGCACACAATGGAAGTCATATTTCTAGAGTCTTGCAGGGCAGAATTGGAGGCGTTTTCCTGCTCCTGGCACCCACTCCCTCCATTGGTGAACTTCTTTTCTCGCTCTCTCTTGCCTTTTCCTTTAAGGGTTTACCTTTCTCTGGCACCAGCTCTCCTCTGCTCTCACCAAGCCTAAGTAGAAACCAACCTCATGAGCTACACACAGATCCTTTTCTAGGTACTGAGATTGATTAGAATTTCACATTTAGGATATTTCTTTTTTTCACTTATTATAAAGAAAGTGGTAGAGTTGAAAGCCCTATAGTATAGAGATTCCTTAATTTCAGTTTTAGGACAAAACTGGATTTGAATCCTGGTCGCATGTTCTGCCAGCAATTATGACTTTCGACAAGTTACTTGTCTTCTTTAGTTAGTTTTAGCAATAGTAATATTATGATTAAATATTATTTTCTTTTTTCTTTTTCTTCTTTTTTTTTTTGAGTTGGAATCTTACTCTGTCACCCAAGCCAAAGTGCAGTGGCACACTCATGGCTACCACAGTCTCTACCTGCTGGGCTTTGGTGTTCCTTCTACATTTGCCTTCAAGTGGCTAGAGCTACAGGTGCATGTTACCATGCCCAGCTTATTTTTGGATTTATTGTAGAGACGAGGTCTCACCAGGTTGCCCAGGCTGGTCTCGAACCCCCTCGACTCAGGCAATCCTCTTGTCTTGGCCTCTCAAAGTGCTGGGACTACAGGCTGAGCCACCATGCCTAGCCCAAATATGATTTTCCATGTTAAGCACTTAGCATCTTCTTGATACATAGTAAGTGGTCAATCAATATTAATACTCTCTTGCAAAAATGTTTTATTGAAGTATATACAACTAGGAGTAGTCTTATAATTAAAAATTCTGCGAACTTGAGAAGTAAGTTATTTTTATTACAAACCCCAGATTTCCTTATTTATAAATTTAACTGGATGAGACATGGAAAGAATAATCTCTGCAATATGATTAATCTTCATTATTATAGATAGTCTCAATATTATAGATAGTCTCAAGCTAACTTGGAAGACAGTATCTTTACCCTTCACAGTGTAAATAACACACTTTCTTTTTTCAAGAAGAATTATGTTTACAACAATTTGAAGATTTCAAAGACAAGGGTGACCATTAGGCAACATGGTATGATCATTATGATACAGTTCTCAAAAAGTGCTACAGAAAATAGGAAAGCAATTGCCCAATTATGTGGGAGACCTTCACTGAGGATGTTATTTGAACTCAGTCTTGGGAAAAGATATGTGAGTGTGGAGGTGGGCAGGGGTGGACTGTAGAAGGAGCAGTAAGCATAGAGGAAAGGAGGTGAGAGGAAATATGATATATCTTCGACAAAACTACCAGTTGTGGATAAATCATGGGCATATGTGGAAAAGGGGTATAAGATGAAGCTGAGGTCTGGACTAAACTATAAAGAGCTTCTATTTCATGCTAAAAAGTTTACTTATTAAAGTAAATCCCAATTATTGGTTCCTCTCAATGGTGCTACCATTTTCCTTGCCAATTTCAGCAACGGTTTTAAAAATTGTTGAGTTACTTCTATTCCTCCTTCTATTTTGTTTTTCCCCCACGAGCTTGGCATGTTCAACAATCCATTACATAGAGACCAGCAGTGTGGCATAATGTGTGAAAAATGGAGCCAGATTGCTAAAATATGTATACCTTTTTGGGCAACCCCCTGTTTATGCAGTGGGGATTATCCTAGACCTCCCTTAAAGAGTTGTTATGAGGATTAGATGAAGTAACAATGGCACATAAACTTTATATAACTATATTATACTTAAAAAAAATTACAGTACTTCTATCTAGCACCAGTTTAGGATAACTCAATGACTTTTCCAAAACTAACCTGAGTCAGCAATTTTTCATTTTTGCTGAATTTATGCTCACATGCTTTAGGGCAGAATATTATCTATCCATGAGATAAGTTTAATTCAATAACTATTTAAGATGATTCTGGCTCTTTTATCTAACCATTCATGCAAAGAAAGTATTTTGAAAGTCTACCAAATGCACTGGCCTGAGAGGTAGGTATAAAGTGATAAAACAAAAAACACAGTCTCTGCCTTTGTGTCATTAAATCTAGTGGAAGTTCTCTTTTGGTTTACAAAAAATCCCCTTTTATATTTACTAAATTGGTATTCGCGATATCATAAAGTCAAAGAGGCTTGTTGTTATTAATATTATACTCACATTACACAGAGGAGGAAACTGAACCTTTAAAAATCATGATTTTCCTAAAGTTTACAAATCTATATAGATATATTGGGCTGAGGGCAACCACTTCGTGTCCCCTCTCACTCTGGGAGCTTTTCTGTCCTCTCAATAAATACTATTTCTCAGAAAGAAGGGAAGGAAGGAAGGAAGGAAGGAAGGAAGGAAGGAAGGAAGGAAGGAAGGAAGGAGAACGAAAGAGAGAGAGAGAGAGAGAAAGAAAGAAAGAAAGAAAGAAAGAAAGAAAGAAAGAAAGAAAGAAAGAAAGAAAGAAAAAAAAAAAGAAAGAAAGAAAGAAAGAAAGGGAGAGATATTGGGCTATTTAAATCTGGGTTCTTTCACTTCTAGTGCAAGACGCTTTCCACTACACCACATGGTGTATCTTATTCTCACATAGGATAGTTGCTATGGCTTTAATATTTGTTTCCTCTAAAACTCATGCTGAAATTTAATCCCTGACATAGCAGTAATGAGAGCTGGGGATCTTTAAGAGGTGATGGGGTCATGAGGGTTGTGCCCTCATGAATGAATTAATCCATTCATAGATTAATAAATTAATGGATTCGTGGCTTTGTAAGAAGAAGGAAAGAGATCTGAGCTAGTACACTCAGTCCCTTCACCATGTCAAGTACTGAACTGTCTCAAGACTCTGCAGAGGGTCTCCATCAGGAAGAAGACCCCACCAGATACAGATACGGCTCCTTGTACTTCTCAGTCTCCATAACCATAAGAAATAAACTCCCTTTCTTTATAGGTTACCCAGTTTCAGGTATTCTGTTATAAGCCACAGAAAATGGACTACAGCAGTAATATACTCCCTAAGATTAAATAAATATCTTCTACTTCTTTTATATATATATAACCTTTAACATAATACTGAGCACACTCTAAGGATACAGGATGCCTACATTGAACAAATGCATTATCGAATCTCTTGATATTATTAAACTCTCTTTGGCTGAACTTGGCATTCTGATTTCAGCTCATTTCTCCCTTGCCCTACACTTTCACAAGGTTTTAGATCAGTCGTGACACTGACGTGTGTTGCAGAGCCAGTCTTCTGTCAATCTTCCTAAAAATGAGTGCTTTATGTGAGTATTGTTGGTGGAAATGAGAATATTAGGCAAGGAAAATACTTGAGATGATGGCTGTAACAAGTGAACAGCAACAATAACACTATCTTAAATCAATGACCATTTACTGAAGACCCCAAAAATCTGCACTGTATTGCATTGGTGGCTAATTTACTAACACAGTAGGACACCAGCATTTATGAACACATACTCTACTTAGTATAAATTGATAATCCCATAATAGACCATTTATTACCACAACCTTATGAGATTGGAATAATTACCCCTATTTTCCCTAAGATGTTATATAACTTGTCCAAGACCTTGTGCCTGGGTGACTGACTTCCATAATACAACTCTATTTCACAAACATAATCATAGTTAATCTATCAGTTAAAGGGGCATTGAATAAGCAAACCTCTGCAGTCTACCTCTGTGTACTGCAAAAAAACCCCAAAAAAACTAGGCTAAAGAAAAAAGGTAAAAAAGGCTGTTTTAAAAGTCCTCAAGTGTAAACTACATTCATCAATATGTTTCTCAAGTGCCACATATTTAGTACAGCTGTCATGGCACATGAAGATGTATCCTTTAGTGCTATCATGACATTCGTGGGGATACATAACCCTTTGAGGGTCCACATGCATTTAAAGACTGCAGCAAGTAATAACAAGTAGCAGTCGCAGTAGCCTTGCAGATTTGCTCATCTGGACTTTAAGATCCCCAAATACTTCCTTTTTTCATATGGTAATCATGTTGACATTTGTTTTAGAGATTAGAGGAAGAGAAATGGAAACAGCATCTGAACCAGGAAAGGAACCTCAAAACAGCTGCTAGCCATCAAGCAGCTGTTGAACAAAGTTCTGAAAATATTCTTCGCCTCTCCCCCACCAGCAGATGCCAGTCCCTTAAATGGCAAGTGATATGGAAGCTGCCAAGGGGATGACAAATCTCCGAGAAGCTGGGCAGGACACATCACTACGAACAGGGCATGCATTGCAAATAAAAAATGCAAAATGATGCCAAGTGCCCTGACATGCGTGCACTTCAGTGTGGATCTTCTAATGTTGCCGTTGAAAAAGCTGACAGCTATCTCCGGTAACAGCGGGCAATAAGGTAGAGGCTAATCTGATTTATATCCTAAAAGGAGGGGCATATGCTAGTTTTTTCTATGACCTGCCCAAAAGAAGCTAGTGGTGTAATGAAGCTAATCACAGGAAACTAGTTTGGCTTTGTGTGAGGCTGCTAATTCGTTAGACTGCAAATTTTCCATAAAGAGTTATTTACATCTCACTAACCACTAGGTTCACACCTGGGGTTGGCAACACCTGCCAGTGTTCTTAATGAGTTTACCACTGTTTCTAAAGAAAATGCTGACATTAATAATTGTAATGTTACATTTATTGCAAGAAAAGTACAAACACAAATGTGGTGGATTAGTAAAGGTCATTGCAATCTAACTGCTTTTGGTGCTAATGTAGCTTGACAGTATTTGCAAGCCAGGAAGGAGACGAAGAAAAAGCCTCCTGTGATAACTAGATCTTTCATGGCACTGCCTGATTGCATAATGGCACCTGCTTAGGTGATTTTGCCCTCAACGATGCTTTTGGCATTTTCCAAAATGGCACCTGAGTTTCTGTCACATTCTATCCAGTCTGTCATGAAATTCTACTGATGCTTTTCTCCATATTTCTCAAGTCAGTTCCTTAATTTCCATTTTCATGGTCTGCAAGAGTCTTGGCCTGACCTGCCGGAATAAATTACTGCAACTGCCTCCAATGTAGCTTAGTAAAGAAGCAGAAGTGACCGTCTTCACATGATGTTGGCTAATCCTGAAACTCACAAATAATTACTGAATGCCTGCTAAGTACCCAGCCCAATACTTGGGTCTTGGGATCAGGCAAAGAAGAGCACGCAGTCTCTACGCTTACAAAGCTTGTGATTTAATTAAAAGACAAAGAACTATATAATATTAATGAGGAAAGGCAGTTCTTGGTATGTACAAAATAAATAGCTTAGATAATGCATGAGGTATGAAATCAGAGGAGAGGGAGGTCACTGTTGATCTTTTACAGTTTGTAGTCGACTCTTGAATTTCTCAAATTTCTTCTTTATCTCTCAGCTTTTGCTCCAGTAAAGCAAACTACTTTGCATTTCCACAAATGACTCATTCTCTCATATCTTGGGATAATGCTATATGCTGCAAATATGTTCTTCCTTGAATATTTTACTTTTCTGTACTAAATCTTCACCTTCTCCATCAATGTCTTACACCTTCTGCTCCTTGTCTTACTTCTTATCTGGTTCTGGTCCTTCAGATTCACTCCAGTAACATCGTGCTTTATATTGTCACCACTCTCTATACTTAGATCTATTTCCATATTCTGCCAAACATTAGAATTGTAACGTTATTCATCTAATAAACACACTTGTGCTGAGACTAGGTTTGTGCGTGGCTTTCTTTGTGCATTAAGTCAGCGTCAGCGCAGCACCATGGACAGGGAAGCCTTCATTAACAATTTCCACAGCACCTCCCCATGCAGCGCATAATCAGTATTTTCAGTTGCCTGTAAGTCCTGATTCAATCAGATGACTGACAAATGAGTACCTGTAGCTATTTCAAGCTTTTTCTTTTCTTTTTTTGAGGACTGCTTCCTATCTTATTCCCACTCCACTATTCCTATTCCCCCACACCTTCCTTCCCTTGGATCCGCCCGTCCTTTGACGTGATATCCCTTGAGAACGGTCCTTTTTGGATGACCCAGATGGACATTCCTGTTGACGGCTTCACACTTGACTCTAGAATTCATACATACCCTTGACATAACAATGAGGCAGCAACCCTTTCCCGCTTTGCCCTCCGTGTTAAACCAACAACCACAGCCTCTCATCTTTAGATTAGATCCGTGGACACATGCCATGTCCTCTGAGTGATCGCCTTTGCAGCCCCTCAGAGCAGATTTCAATCCCTCTCCTCCTTCTCTGTTGAGCCAGGGGAACCCCCATGACAGCTACATCAGGCTCCAAATAAATCTGCTTTTTCATCTATCTCATACATCTTTGGTGTCTGATACATCTTTGATGCCTAAATTGAAACTTCCAATCTAGAAAACTGGCACTCGCGCAATATTAAAATGCAAATGCGCTTAAGCATCATTCTGAAAACCACAGGGAGTCACTGAGAAAAGTTAAAGCAAGAATGTAACTTTATCAGATATGGATTTAGATGAAGATATTGGATGGCTTAAACAAAAATGCCGAATGAGTTTCAGAAGGCTCTATATGTACACACACATACATAAAGACTGTATAAATAATGGGGATTGTTTTGGAGATGGGAACATCCATTCTGTAAACAAGGTCAATAATTTAGTTCCTCTATTTTCTGAAATGTGAGAGAGAACCGGATGACATATCGATAATCCCAAGGATTGTCCAGGCTTGAGCCACCTAATCTGTCAGAGCCCCTTTCTCTCACTCTTCAATCTACACTTCATAAAAGGTCGATGGCTTGAGTGATGATTCCAGATTTAAAACCTGAGGAATCTCTAGCACCTTGCTACAGTCAACACTTCTCCTTATATAAAAGGGCAGTTTGGGGTTTGTATTTGAATGTAAGTGATTTAAGTCACTTTGCAACCACTCAAATTAGGCAACTACTGAATTGGAATTTAGGACTAAGAGAAACCAAACCATAGTGTGTTCGGTATTATGCACAGTAAATAACGAGCATTGAATAATTATCATTAACTATGATAACCCAACAATTCCTATAAACTACTTCAAACTTTACGTCTTTTCCCACAGTTGGTTTACGGAATGTATGCAGGAAGTTAATACACTCTTTTAATACTTTTTTTTCAAGCCATTATAGAATAACCATCACCACCAGGCATTAATGTTTAACAAGGTATCTATAGTCACCTATTTATCATTTATAACATGGATGGCAAAAGAGCCATCAAACATTTATTAAGCATTTATAAATAATTTTATCCTACTTCTAACATGTGTTATAAATATATTATTATTTCTTTCTAAATTATTGATAGGAACTCCTTGAAACTGAATATAAGAGTAACATTTATTATGTAAATGACATTTTGTCACCCTTGAAATCCTCATCCTAGGCTCACTATATATCCATCAGGGAAGCCATACGCAGGGGTGAAGAAATAATATGTCTTGTGGAAAAATATAATATCTAAGTTAGCAGTTGATATGGCAGGTGCATTTAATATAAACTTTAGGCAACCAAATTTCTCGAAAATGTTATTACTTGACCAGGTACTCTGGGACGTGACCAGATTCTTTCTGAGCACTAAGGAACACTGAAAAGACAATACAGCATAGTTCAATGCACTAGACATTTTACCTAATTTGTTTAATTGTTTCATAGGCCATATATCAATATAAAAGAAAATATCCATTGCGCTAAATGAGATAATGACTCATGTTAAGCCTTCCACACCATGCAAGCATTAATAACTCATAAAAGCGTCAAGGAGGTTTTAAGACATTACCTAAGATATTTGAAGGAACTGACAGCATCTGTTCCCTTTGGCCACAGGGTAAATACCATAATGGTCACAGGAGGAAACTTCCACACCTGCTTTGATCCAAGTTAGTATGTTATGTTTCAAGGTGAGATGAAAGTCATAATGGCCACCAACCTGGGTGTGGTAGCTCATGCCTGTAATCCCAGCGCTTTAGGAGACTGAAGTAGGAACATTGCTTGAGTCCAGGAGTTCAAATCAAGAACAGCTTGGGCAACGTAGAAAGACTCTATCTCCACAAAAATTAAGAAAAAACTGGCCTGTTTTTAAATTCAGCTTAATGACACAGCTTACAAAACCTGACTATTCTGTCATGTTCTGTGGGGTGTCTTCTATTGTGTAGCTAGGATGTTACTTAGCTCATGAATTGCTAATAAAATCCAATTCGATATTTTAAAAACAAAAATAAAAAATAATCAGCTGTGGTGGCATGCTCCTGTAGTCCTAGCTACTCAGGATGCTGAGGTGGAGTTCTAGTGAACTATGATCATACCACTGCACTATAGCCTGAATGACAGAGCAAGACCCTATTGCTAAACACACACACACACACACACACACACACACACACACTCACACACACACATTATATATACCACTCATTATCACCATTGCTTGCTGAAGAGTAACTGTGTTTAATAACTAACTAATGTCACATAAAGAAGGTAGCAAACACTCATAGGTGTCTTTCACCGGTGCCTAAAATACATGCTCTGTCATTCTAGCAATTAACCTTGAATTCCCTTGGGTCACATTCAAACAGTGTAGTGAATAAAATGTTGTAACATTCTGGGTATCAATGAATCCTTAGTGCAGTTAATCCAGACTGATAAATTATGAATAAGACATAGTCCTCTATTAAGAGGCCACCTCGTGTTCTGGAAAAGATTTTGCAGAGGAACGCAGGAAGCCTTGGTTCTAGCCCGGTGGTGTCGGCCAAGTCACTAAACTCACCAATTTTCAGCTGCATTTTCTGTGAAAGAGTGCTAACACACTTCTTCATCATATGCGACTGATCTTTTCTTTTCCCTTCTTTGAAAGTAACATAAGTAAGGCTAAATTGAGGTAAATTTGGGTAATCTTGGACCAAAAAATAAAGACAGCAGGAGGAATCCAAACAAGGTCACACTGAGAAGAGGAGGCACTGGAGGAGATGGAGAAATTTAGGCAGAAATGGATACCTTTGAGTTTTCTATCTATGGTATATATTTGGGGGGAAGGGGCTACCAGACCTGCAAGCTATCGTGCTGTGCTTCCTTTCTTATTCTGGTCAGTGATAACATCGCAAAGTAGATGATGATTTTCCTAAAGGAGTTCCCTTCTCTCCGCTACTATTAATCCCCCTCTCCGTGTCACAACTGGTGAAAGCTTCTTACATGCTCCTGTTTCATTCTGTCCCCTCTAAGTTACGAGGTCCTAGCAATTTTGTTCTCTTTTAAGACCCATCAACTTACAAAATCTTATGTCTAGAAACAGAAGTTTTACCTCGTATCTCGTGGTACACAATATGATAAATTAGAACTCAGCAAAATGTACACATAATTTTATATTGTAAGCAACTGGTTACTGTGCCTTGGCTGTAATGCCTTATTCTCTGGGTCTACAGTCAAGGTTGACTCTAAATTGTAAACTTTTGGAGTACAGCACTACTGTGACGGCAATGTGTTAATAGTGTCACGTACAAAAGGACCAAATAAATATTTTGATTTTGTGATTCTATAAAAGAATATAACTGGTTATTCACAGGTTAAAATGGGATATAATCATTACACTACAAATAAAATAACAACCTTATATAAAGTGACGTGGTCTTTTCACCTCACTGAAATCTGGTACCAACTTTGGGCATGAGGACATGGTCCTAGAGACAGATGTAGAAAAAGTGAACTTCAAAGCCAAGTTTCAAAATTACTGGAGATGAGCCTCCGCACTTGAACATGGCAGGAAGTCATCCATTTGGCAACTTTTGGAAAACTGGAATTTTATACATCAACACTTCTTCCAAACATCCTTCCAAATCTCCTTATACTTGCTGCACTCTCAATTCCCAATTTCCTACATGAAAGAGTAGTATTACGTTTTCTTTCGGTATACTAATACACTTATTTTACATCACAACAAATATACCTTTATTATTCTTCCTTGTAAAGTCTGGAAAATTTGAGGCAGCTCAAAATTAACTTGAGTGCTGTGAAAATCTGCAGTGAATTGAGAAAATCCAGGCCATTCAGAGCTATGTGATAGTGTTTATTTTAGAGTCAGAAATGTATAGAAAATTACTTTTATTTTAATCAACTCAACATTGCATTATTATCTTCACAAATTTGCTATATATTGTCTTATATAAAAATGATGTTTACAATATGTTAAACATTATTAAAGCAAGAGTTCTACTTTGATAGAAACATATCAAATTTTATTTCCATAAAATTAGTACATTTTTCATTAGGTTGTGCAGTAAGGGTCAATCATTTTTATTTTATTAGGATAAGACAGCCTTGAAATGAGTCAGAGCAGGTGCAAAAGAAAAGAAGCCCCGATTCATAAATATATGACAGGACACCAATAATACTAATTAATTTGGGAAGAATGCAGCCGGATTATACTTAGAGAGGACTTAAATCTTTCAAAGGCTAACAAATAGATGGGAAAGGTCATCCAATCAATGTAGATAAATAATGAAAGTCTCTAGAAAAAGCCAAAAATGTGACAAGTGAGAGGGTGGTCATGTCATTCAATTTGGAGAAGTTAAATATTGAAAAGTCAATTGTTTGGGCATTAAATTTAAATGACTGGAGGAAATGAAATATGGCGATGAAAGAACATCTACGTGTTCTTCTACGTTGCATGCCAGAAGGCCCCTGGGCCTAACTATTCTCTAGGGATCGATGACGCTTCTGGTTGATACATTTCTTTCTCACACCCCTTCCAGGCTCAGAGAGAACACCACCCCAAAAGTAAGAACTGTAGTGACCTTGTTCAATCTCCTGACTCCCCAGACGACGGCTGGGGTCAATGTGGTTGTTCACAGCCAAACAGCGTGCTGTGAGTCAGAGACCCTTGGCTCTTCCGAGGTGGCCCTGCCTCACTAAAATGTCTGATCATGATAGCAGCATGAGTTTAAGAATGCATCTTATCATTTATAGAGATGTAAGAGATGTTCTGATAAGACCTATCTCAAAAGTAAGGAGGTCCTAGGATTCAAGTGCCGCCTAACGACATACACTGGCAGGAGACAACGAGTACACGTGCGATCTTTCCATTCTGCCACCAGGGGGGCACTGTGAGCACAGATGAAACCCTGCCCCCCCCCCCCCAAATAGCTAAGTATCCTATGGTCATTTGCCATGCCTCTTTTCTTCCAGTTACAACTCCCCACATGTTAAAAAAAAAAAAAAAAAAGGAGATGAGTAGAGAGAAAAGTGAGAAGACTTGAAAAATAGAGTCAGAGACGGCAGCTCAGAAGACAGATTGAAGGGGGCAAACCAAGAAAAAGCAGTATTTTTCCAGGTTTCACAGTTGGTTACACATTCTTGAATCACACTGTGAAACTCCAGCAGCTCGCCACTGTTCCCCCCTAGGTAGTTCTAAAATATGATAGCTAGTTCCAATTAAAAAATCTTCTAGCTTTTTCTCATTGTCTTTCTTTACGCTTCTTCCTTCCACTGGGTGCTTTTCTTGTGGAACAAAGCGGAGCACTTCCCTGGACCCCACAGAAGGGTGAAACTGCTGGGTCTGGAGGGGTCTGCGAGGCATGAAGGGAGGGTGGCAGAGATGGGGTGTCACTTCTGGATTAAAAAGCTAAAAACATTTGTTCCTGCTCTGCCTTGAGCAACTGGAAAAGCAGAGGGTCTTTCTACCACAGGGTTCTTTAGATCAGTTTCTCTAGGAAGTTCCAGGGTAAGACTGCACAGGCAGCCAGATCAATAAGAAAGTTTAGAGATGGCATATGCAAAAAGCTTTAGTCAGGTAATGTTCGCCGACTAAGGTCTGAGTTTTCTTTTCTTTTAGTCCCAGGAAAGTGATGAGAAGCAGGAAATAATTTTATTGATTTTTGTTGTTGTTGTTCGAATTGCAGATCCTGCACTTTATGTGTCAAAGGAGGTGATAAAGACGTCCTGGAACGTGGAAGTCTGCCAAAATATGTGAAACGGGATGCTACAAGGTTCTCTTCATAGGAATCTAAAAGAGTGCATCGGTTCTTAAGACAGGAGGATATCTCTAGAGAGAATTTTATAATGACCTGTTCACATTTTTTCAAGCTAAAAACAGTAAGAAATGCATTCTTCTAAACAAATTATTTCTGGAAAGTGTAATGGGGAAAATAGCTTAACTGCATACAGTAGATAATTCACATTGTGATGCCCTTCAGAATACTCCAAGATTTGAATCATATATGCTCATTTACCCTTTTACAAAAACTCGAGAGACAGATCGAAACTTTGTTTATATTTGTGTTTAGGATGACATGTTTTTAAACAACTGCATCTCTCAAGTTTTTCATTTTTTATATGCTCATAAAACATTCTCATATTGAACATTGAAATAAAAAATAATTAGTTGAAGAACTGTATGGTACTTGTAGTATTTTGTTGAAAATGAATGCAAGTGTTTTCTTTGAAAGTAAAAGCAAACATGAGTGGAAATTTCACAGAGCTTGATGTACAGAGCAAATCATTTAAGTACAGATATGCTTGTCCTTTGAATAAAGGAGACATGGGTGTTTGGATGCCTGAGGTGCTGAGAGACCTCTGAAAGCTCTCATTTGAGGAGCAGGTAGAGGAAGAGCCATAAGTATGTGGCTACACTGCCACCTAGTGGTGCAGAGAGTCAGCCTTCCACTAAAGATGGATGACTTATAATTCAGTGACAATTTTATAAACAATTTTTTTTTAAAAGTCTAAGAAAGTAGCTTACACCAGATGGCCGAGAATGCCTACTATGAGCAATGATCTCTCTCCTTTCGTATACTCTTTCTCCAAAGCTTCATGACTGTCACTGATAAAAACCTCAGTGTCTGCAGCAAGGCTCTACAAACTCAGCACCCTAGGCAGGTATGGATGGAACCGCGCTTCAAGTGGCTTTGAATAAAAATGTTGTTACTTTCTTACGGCTTCAGATAACTCTCTCTTTAATACAGTATTCTTAGGATTTAGATCTCTGTTTCCTTTTCCTATTTGGAAACTAAAGACAAAGACAAAAAACCCGTAGAGGATGTTTTCAAGAGCTCTTTCTTACCCTTAACGGCCAGCCTTCTTTGGAATAAGATCATCCAATTTGTGATCATTCCGGGATGCAGACTTCAAATATTGACATCTCTGTGAAAGACAACAATGATGCCAAATTATGTCTGCAGATGAAGGTCATTTTAAGGGCCTAGGGAAGTAGAAGCCACCTTGCAAGGGATCCAGTTCTTGAGAGAAGTTTAAAAGAACCATTGCTGTTTACTCATTATGGGTTTGTTTTTTAGGAGGCATTGTTATTACTGCAGACATCTAAACCGTAGGGGGGAAGAAAGCTGCAAACAAAATTTCAAGGGAAATAACAACAATAAAAAGTAAATAGTAGGCACAAAGGTCTCAATGCCTGATGTGAATTTGAGAACAAGTTTATACACCCCACTTCCCGAATACATTGTGAGATGACACAAAGCCATTCTTCAATCTAAGTAAGTAAAATTTTTCCCTTCAGCTACATTTGCCAGATTGACCAAAAGTATTATCGATACTATTACTTTAATATTCAAATTCATAGAATAAGCTTTACTGATATGTCTATATTTAAAGGAAAAACAAATAACTAATTAAAAACTTTACGTAGAATTTCTCCAAGTAGCATAGTACACATTTTGATTATAATATTTGAAGGTTACCAGGCATTCATTTCACCCCACATAAAGCTCCCTAATCTTCAGAGAAGACACTCTGCTAGAATGTCCATTTACAGTCTTGTGGTGTAGTCCCTAATTTTGCTGATGAGGTAACAAGGCTGTAGAAGAAAAGGTGGCACAGCTAGGCTGAGATGATCTGGGATCCAATTCTCTTCTTGCCTGGTGACTCGATTTTTGCTGCACCTTTTAGCCTTCCAATGAATGTCAAACGTGTTTTACAGTTTTCTAGGGGATGATTGATAATCTCAATGTTTTGAAATTGAAACTGCACAGCACATAGTAGAGGATGATATTTCACAGTACTTGGAAGCTTTAATATTCACTATTACACAACCCTATTTTAATAAATACAAAAACAATGTTTATTCCCTTTAAAGTCATGACATCTGTGAAGTTAAAGGTTTGCACAGCAATGAGCAATTAGTTAAATATCACACATGGAAGCAAAACAGCAATCTGTAGACTTCTGTTGCTCAGTGCCTTAATTACTTATATTGCAACTTGTTTCAGACCACTAAAGACAGGGCTATCGAAGAATCCCCAGGCAATTAAGGACAAAGCGTGCTCAAACATGAACAGCTCTTGAAGAAATAAATTGAAAGACCAGGTTTTATCTATAATGTTATTAGGTAGATAAATCACTAGGAAGAATAAACCAGTGGGAAAAAAATAAAGCACAAACTAAGATTAGTCCTTTAAACATGTCCTTGGAGATTATGCAATTTTCTGCACGAAATCAATATCAGTTCAATTGAAGATAAATTACAAGAGAAATAAAAAACAGACACTTCATCAGCAAGTAATAATAGTATTGTTTCCTTCATTGCCTAGAGAGATCTGATCACCAAGCCATAGTGGGCGGGGAAAGAGGGGAACAGTTTATATTTCTTAGCTAATGTTTCACTAAATGAGTTGGTGATGGAGGTCATTGTTGTTAGAATGTATTGTTGGCACTGAGTCGAGGTCTTTGTTTGTTTGTTTGTTTGTTTTGAGTTGGGGTCTCACTCTTGTAGCCCAGGCTGAAGTACAGAGTGACACTCAGGGCCACAGCAGCCTCGACCTGCTGGGCTTAGGCTATCCTTCCGCCTTAGCCTTCCAAGTAACTGGAACTACAGAGCATGCCACCACGGCCAGCTAGTGTGTGTGTGTGTGTGTGTGTGTATGTGTGTGTGTGTGTGTGTGTGTGTGTGTGTGTGTGTGTGTGTGTGATTTATTGTAAGAGATCAGGTCTCACCAAGTTGCCCGGGTTGGCCTGGAACCCCCGGGCTCAGGCAATCCTCTTGCCTTGGCCTCCCAAAGTGCTTGGGATTACAGGCTGAGCCACCGCACCCGGCCAGGTCTTGTTTTTTATTTGCATGTTTGTTTGTTTTTCAAAACAGATCTCTAAATTTTCCATAAGTAAAGAGAGAACTGGCATTTTGATCTGTTCTGTTGTCTTCAGCTGAAATATTTAGACTATGTATTATTCATATTGAACAGATATAGAATTTTTTTAAATTGTCAGTGGAAATCTAAAAAAAATATAAACATTTAAAAAATATTCGATGTGTTCATTTTTTAAAAAACTATATTTAAAAAAACCCCATCAACTCAATAATCTATGACTCTACCTGCCAAACAATGAAATGGTCTCTATGCAGATAAGCACATACAGTAGCACTTCTACATAATACGTTTACTGTTTATGATATGGACCAATTTAGAAATAAATTTTATAGAAAATAAAATCCACATTTTATAGTATAACACTAGCATTAATTGTTCTCTGATACAACTTCTTTTATAGACATGGTATAATATATATGTTATTGCTTCAGCCTGTTAAAATGTCAGATTCTTCTGAATAGATCTTATAGACACTGTAGGAAAAAAAAAAAAAAAAACGACTGCCAAGCATCTTATGACATGAGCAGTTAAAAGTACATGTATAGCATTTGATCACGTGTTTTTCAATTATAAACAACAAACGAAAGTTTGAGAGATGAGAAATCTTGTTAAGAAAATTTTAAAGTATCTATGGACATGGCACAATAAATGCATTTTTTCATATTTTCTGTTACTGTAGATGAATTAAGTAAAATCATAGAAGCACATAGTTAGTGCTAAAAATGGCCTTAGAGTGTGTTTAATAATCTTTTATTACATAATTGAGGAAACGCAGGCATGGGAAACACTGAAAGAACATTTCCGCAGGAATTCAGACATATCTAGCTTTACCCCTTGGCTTCAAAGTCTGGGACAAATGCTTCATGTGGATTGATTATAAACTTGAGAAAGCAAGCCACGATATAACATTTTTAAAACAGCTTCTTAATTCTCTAGTGTTAGAGATTAGTCAGATCGATATTGCTAGAAAGTGTTAGATAAGGATTTGAGAGGACTCATCTAATCTATACCGTATGAACATTTTTTAAAACCATGGACTAATTAGGAAAACCTTCTAAATGGAGACTAGAACATATGGGTACAGACCTGGATTGAGAGAAAAATGGATCTGAGGTATAGAGGGCAGGACTTATGATTTTAGACCTTATAAAAGTGATCCTGTTCTTTGAAAAGAATTAATGGGGCCTAACAACAGAGTGTACTAAAGAAGAACTGTCAGCCTGGCTTGGTGGCTCAGCCTGTAATCCCATACTTTGGGAGGCCGAGGTGAGTGAATTGCCTGAGCCCGCGGGTTCAAGACCTGCCTGGGCAACTTGGCGAGACCTCATGTCTATAATAAATAAAAAATGAGCCGGGCATGGTAGCGCGCGCCTGTAGTTCCAGCTACTTGGAAGGCTGATGTGGAAGGGTCGCCTGAGCCCAGCAGATTGAGGCTGCAGTGGCCATGAGTGTGCCACTCCAGCCTGGGTGACAGAGTGAGACTCTGACTCCAAAAAAAAAAAAAAATTAGGCATGATAATCATAGAAAATACACAGAATCAGAAAGTGGAAAATGACTTGTGGGGATACAGGAATATATTTGTTGTTTATACCAAAGTGAACCACCTTTGAACAAGGATAGGAAAAGCCCCCCTGAATGAAGACAAAGAAAGGTAAAATAGAAGGGTTTCAAGTCTTGCAGTGATATTGAAATCTGATATTCACTGAAAGTTCAGAAAGCAGAGAACTAGAGAGTTTTGGGATACAATTTGGCAAAAACTGCATCTTCCTTCAGTCACTATTTGTATCTTGTATCAGATTTTCTAAAGCTTCTGGTTGAATTCAAGGGTGCTTTAGTTCCTGTGAGGCCATTCAGGTTGTAGGATGGAATTTCTGAACCAATGCATTCCACACGAGAAATTTCTAAGTAACTGCATTATGGTTGGGGACCTATTCTATGCTCAGATTTGGAAATACTTTTGAATATTCACGAGAAGACAAGCAAAGCTGACAAACCAGGGCCCAATGTCCAGATTTATATAGAAAACATTAACCATCTCCCAGGGAGAAAATGTACTGTCAGCTAGGCACATGAGCAGCAATCTCAGAAGAGGCCATTACTCTATATTTACTTGCTCAAGAATCTGGGCTTCATCTTATACATTCTTTAATGACCCTCATCCAATCAATTACTAAATCTTGCTAATTACACCATCTCGATATCTCTGGACTCTGTCCACTTGGTGCAATGCCAATACCGATGCCTCTGGTTATTAATCTGCCTCCTGCCTGGCATTGACTTTTCTACCAATCGCCTCACCAATTGCCTTGAGCCCTCTCTATCCTAATCCTTACTGTATAGTCAAAAGGATTTCTTTGAAATATGTATCTTCTATTCCCTTTCAACTCCCTAAAATCACTTCCCTTCTCCCTTTAGGAAAACAAAAAACCAAGCAAGCAACAACAACAACAACAAAACTCCTTTATCTGTTCTGCTAGACCTTTTCTTATTTGGTTCCTATGTATCTGCCCAGCAACATCGAAGTCAATTTTCTACTCCCAGTTCAAATTTTCAAGCACACGTCTTATTTTTATTTTCTGAAACATCTTAGACACTGTCCTACCTCATGCATTTGTTCTTGCTGCTCTTTGTCATCCCTTTTCTCAAATGTTGAATAAAGTTAAACATCACTTGCCCTAGAAAAGTCTTCCCTGATCCAAATAACTAGACATGTTCCTCCGATCATACAGAAAATGCCATGTTCTATACTTCTTCCTTGTCTTTATAATGTTTGTAATTGTTCAACTCTGTCTTTTCTCTTTCCTTATAGATTCCTCTCAAGAAGAGCCCAAGGCTGAGTGTTAAACTCCTGTATCCCTCACACATATCATATTTTCTGGTCAAGAGATGGTGCTCAATAAATGACTTTTTTTTTTTTTTTTTTGAGTTGGAGTCTCACTCTGTCGCCCAGATTGGAGTGCAGTGGCCGCTCCCGGCCACCGCAGCCTCGACCTGCTGGGCTCCGGCGATCCTTCCTCCTCAGCCTTCCAAGTAGCTGGAACTACAGGTGCGCGCTACCACGCCTGGCTAGTTTTTTTTTTTTTTATTT
>NW_007245993.1:170594-191244 GCF_000164805.1 Carlito syrichta
GCTCAGGCAATCCACTCACCTCGGCCTCCCAAAGTGCTGGGATTACAGGCTGAACCACCGAGTCTGGTCAATAAATGACTTTTAACTAAAAAAAAAAATTGCTAAAATAACATATTTAAGGTAATGTTGATCTGTTGTCTACTTCCTCATAAGAGGGAACAGGCCACTAAAATACCAGGCATTGAAGTCCAAGGCTTATGGACTTTGGTTGGATTACTTGCTTACGGACTTTGGTTGGGATATTGAAAACCTATGATAATATTACAGAAATTGACAATACTGACAATACATGACAACACTGATACTATAAGACAATACTGCAATGCACGACAGAGAGTCAACACTGACAGTTTCACTGCTGCTGGGTGACCTCTAATGTCCATGACAATATTAATTTGCAGTGGCAATTGTGGAATGAATGAATGACACAATGGGCAGCAAACTCTTAATAGAACTGTGAATCAGGGTTATTTCAGGCTCATAGTTGGAGAAGATTGCTAAGATATTAAGCAAACTCCATCAATACCACAACCCTCATCTGTATTCCAGTAGTAATTTGAGACTTTACAAGGGTATCAGGAATTTTGTTCAAATATCAAGAACATATTGACATTGGGAGAAGTGACAAAGTGACTGATATGGAAGAAGACACCTCACCCCATTACTCTATTTCACATTTTTTCATAGTATTTAGTATTTGTTTGTTTGATTATTTTGTCTATCATCACAATGAAGATAATTTTAATGAGTGCTTATTAAAATTCTGAGTTCCCAGTTCCTTGAAAAGTGGTTGGCCCAAAAGAGGCGTTAAATAATAATTGGCAACGAATCAATAAATGAAAAGATGCTTAATACATATGTGTTTAATCTAAAAAGTATTCGTGTGTACTCCATTCTACAGCTGTTAGGAAAATGAGCTGAGATATTTGGAAGGATATTTTAATAATACTGAGTGATCTATCACAGACACAAAGAACTGAGTATCACATATTCTCACCCATCAGAGGACCTTAAACAACTATCATAATACTATAAGAAAAGAATTGGCAGGAGGGGGAACATTGACAGTAGTGGGAATCTGTCAGGGTCTGGGGAGCCCACCTCATCAACAAGGGTACCCGCGTAATGATCATCTGTATCCCTAACCCTGAATTGTAACCCACATCTTTAAAATAAAAAATTTTTTTAAATAAAAAAATAATTTTTTTTAAAAGTTGGCACATGTCCATGACGGATAGGAAGGACTCAGGTGAGTGTCGTAGAGTTTATGATACTCATACTATGCTACTGCACCTTACATTATATCTGGACCCTCCAAAGTGTGTTCCCAGAAGTGGAGGACCAAGACTCCAAGAGGCCAGGTGAGCATGAGAGAGCTCCCCCGCCCCTAGCCATTTCTTGATACGAAGGAAATTCAATCCACTGATGAACAAGAGCCGTGCTATGGAGGAGTATTCAGGATTTGCATTTTTCTCTGGTGAGAAATTAAAGTTATTTTTCTTCCCCAGTGGGGCTAAATCCAGGGTAAAGAGAGTGAAGCAGTTACCGGGACACAAAGATGCCCCCTTAAATTCTGTATCTTTCTCACTGCCTCCCAGTCTCTGTCCTGTGTCATAACTCTTGAAGTGGCTGAGCAGCAGACAATAATGCACAACTTTGTTGGAGGCCTACTTCTAACTCCTAGAAAGAAATCTAGAATAGGATCCAAGGCCAGGGACAGGAAGGAGTGCCTTTCAGGGTCCAAGGCCGCTCACAATGCAGAATTCAATTAGCCACCATCTGTCTGAGTACTCTCTTGGAGTTTATAACCTGGGGACGTAAGGTGGCTTGCTGGGAATGATTCCTTGTGCACTTGGAATTCATGATAATTAAATGAAAGATTACAGCTAGTATCCCCAGTTTCACACATTTATTTGTGATGGAAATGAGCACCTAACATTTTCTCTGTGATGCCTGATGCCATGAGGGTAAACTCGGTATTATTAGTATAATACCCTCAGGTTAGCAAGTGAACTACATGCTTTGCCATCATCTTATTATCGTCTGGTTTTTTTTTGGCAAATAAACTGTCAGATGGATATTTGTGCTCTTATTTGGTTTGGGGAAGCTAAATGTATGAATTCATGGTATAGCACCCTTTCTTGTTTTCAAAAATTTTATAAAAGGCATGGCTTTGCCTTTTGCTTACTTCTTTTAAAAACACCCTGCTTATCACATCACCTACACATTGTTCTCCTTCTCCCAAGGAGATTACAGTAGCAATTCTGTGACAGAACATATGAACGTGGGAGGAACAAGATTATGTATATAAATTCTTCTTAGGTGCTCTTGGACTGAACTCAAGAACATTGCACCACAGTGGGCCGATGTAAACCCATGAAGCATGGTCACAGAAGATAATTGCTGTTAATCATTAATTAAGAGCTACTCTTTTCTCTTTCAGGCAACTTACCACTTCAACCATTTTCATCAAGCTTTATAATTGGGTGTGGTGAAAGGGCGCACACGATTTTATGAGCCATAGTAACTAACATTTGTATAGCATTTTACAATTTGCAAAGCGGTTTTCATAAACATAATTCACTCCTCACCGCCACCGTAGTAGTCAGGTATTTTTAAGATGATCTACATTTTAATGAGGAATCTGAGTTGGCAAGATTATACATTCGGTACATGGCTATATAAGTGAATGCAAATGAAAGTGCACAGAGATGTGATGTTTACATATGAGTAGTCCACAGTTAGGCAGGAACTGATGCTGGTTCATTCACCAATTCAATGATTGCACTAAAGTCATAGAAATCATTCTTTCTTCATGGCTGTGAAACAAATGCATTCCAGTAAGAAAAAGATGGATGAGAAAAAAATACAAAAGTCTGTCCAGAGTTTGGTAGAATTTTTTGCCCTGTCCTTCCTACCTACCTATCTATCTATCTATCTATCTATCTATCTATCTATCTATCTATCTATCTGAGTTGGAGTCTCACGCTTTCGTCCAGGATGGAGTGCCATGGCACACTCATGGCCACCCCAGCGTCAACCTGCTGGGCTTAGGCGATTCTTCCACCTCCATCTTCCAAGTACAGGTGCGTGCTACCACACCCGGCTAATGCCGTCTTATTTAACAGACTGTAAAGTGGTCACCCCTCTTGAGGGTGGCAACGGAAACAGGATGTATAATGCAGATCAGGGAAACCAAGCACCATCTCTTCCACCATATAAAGAAATTTTAATTGCTGTTCTCTTAATCCAGGGCTCATTCCCCTCTGTCTGCAACAGACAGCACATGAATGGGGAGGGAGTAGGTATCTGTGTAGTTTGTTTCTACATGTGCCTATGTGTTTGCATAAAAAAGCTGTGAAATTTATGATATACAGGAAAAATAAGAACTTTCCCATTGGATTGAGAAATATCTATCGACCTGGTTAAAAAAAATAAATGAACCATTGTTTACCCGTGACCTACTTTCATTCTTAAACACCCAAATCTTTAAAGAACGATTTGCACTCAAGACATTTACTACCATGGATATATAGCTATCACTCAAGCAATCTATGTCTTACATTGATCTTTTAGCTATATTTGAATTCCACAATTCCAACCGTTGGCAGAACATCTCCAAGTGAATTGTTCACTTTCTTCAACATATTTTGAAACTATGTCCCATGCTGTCTGCAAAACTTCAGTTCCAAACTTCCTTGAACTCTTTCTGTGATGCTATTATTCTTGTGGATAAATCAGAAAGTGGAGTTACATATGTTTAATATTAAAGCCATGTGTTCTGCCAATATATTTATTAATCATGTGCCAGACACTATGCTAGGTGCTAGAGCTACAATGGGAAACAGACTTAACACATCACAGGCCCATCACATTTTCCTGTGTGGATCCTGATTTCATTAAACCTGTTATTGCAAAACATTTCACTTTTCCCACCCCCTATGCTAATAATAGAACTCAACTTTCTAAAAAAAAAAATTTGCATCTATTATGCCTGTTTCAATTTCAATAAATTATGGTGTTTCTAAGCAGCCCAACTGTTTTGATTTTAAACTGCTAAGCCATCCTGTGTTATAAAGGATTAGCTTCACCTAGAGAGAGGTCTGACCTTTGTCCTTTGCTACTGGGAGGTGATCTCTAGACCTGTACAATGTCCTGCCTGATATGAGTATCTTTATTTGCCCGGGAGCTTTGGTCACTCTAACAGTGTAATTTATACTCAGGGCCTCAGGACACACCACATCAGTTCCAACCTCCAGAGGAACTGGAGACTAAGATTTATCTCAAACTTCCAAGAAGGGCTGGAAACCAAAAGTCAGTCATGGGAGCAGTATGTGACAGCTCCAGTAAAAACTGTGGACACCAATGGCTTGGGTGAGCTTCCTTATGCATCACGGCCAGGAGGAAATAGTGCCATCCGTGACTCTATGAAGGAGGATGACTGGAAGATCTCAGTTTGGACCCATCCTAGACTCTTCCCTGTGCATCTCTTGCCTCTGCTGGTTCTATTTTGTATCTTTTTCCTGTAATAAATATGACTGTGCATACACAGTTGACCCTTGAAAGACTGATTTCAAGTTGCAAGTCCACCGACATGCAGATTTCTTTCTTTCTTTTTTTTTGTAGGAAATATTTTTATTTCAAAAAGTATTGAAGGCATCCTAAAACCTTAAGCAGGGTCTGGACAGAATACCAAAAATTAATATGCAAGTCTGCCGACTCCCCGGCATAGGGCCGGATGTGGCCAGTGGAGGGTGAGTGTCCATGTTCTCATATGAGCCTTTGACATCATATAATTATATAAAACATTATAGTAGGTCAACATTAAATACCCATCACTACATTTTATAACTTGTCTTATAGACAGATAAAATTCTGTACATGTAACATGCAGGGACAGACCCATCCTCGGGCCGCCTAGCATCTGTCCTGAAGTCAGTGTAAAGACACCTGCAAGTGGTGGGTACTTGACAGCTCAGAACCCTCAGCAAAGAGGTTCTGGGGAGGGGTGTCCATAGGCTGGAGGGGCCTGCCGCCGCCAAGGCTGTTGTCTGCTCTGTTCTTGGTCTTTTAAAGATGGGATCCTGATGGTGGAGAAACGGGAAGGCCTGGAGAGAAGACATAGGAGGGCCACAAACCCCAACCTAGCTCTCCTGCACTGGCCTACACCTCAGTCCTGTCGAAATGACCACCACAGACCTGGGGTAGGATGGCAGCCAGCCACGGCAAAGGAACAAAAAAGAACGAGAAAGCAGGAACCTGGGATCCTCTTCCACAGGAGTGAGGCCTATCTCCTTTCTTGGGGGGACTCCCAGCCTGCACCACACAACACCCCCTGATGGTGGTCCTCACATGGACTGGCACCCAGCTCAGTGTATGAAACACAATCAGGGCTCAAGGGCTCGATCAGGGCTCAAGGAAAAGGCCCGAGACACAAACAGCAGCCCCAGAGGGGCACCTGGCCCCAAGAAGTCCAACTGCAGTTTTCCATGTGTCCCACTGGAGTCCACAGTCGAGCCCGAGCAGGCTGGGACTCTGCTGTCCCCCCATATCCCCACCACCCACCTTCCTACCAGGACCTGGGACACAGCAGGTACCCAGTAATGACTGGCGAGCGACACCCAAGAGAGAGGAAGAGTTGCTGGGAGCTGTGACTGCACGAGTCAGGGGTTTCAGGACAAGATCTTCTAACCCAACAGTGATGAAATCTGCAGTGTCCAGCACAGTGTGGGGGTCTTCAGGAACACATGGAAAGTAAGGCAGGGCCCACCTGCCACCCTGCCAGGTGTCCTGGGAGAAAGTAAGGCCACCAGCCACACTGTCCGGCCAGTACAAAGATTTTTAGTGCAATTTGTTAGGCCATAGTGCTCAAACAATGCTGCTCCTGGTGGGAACACATCTCACTAAGACAATTCAATAAACACTTACCTTCTTTTTCTCTAATGAAGAAAATGCAGTCTAAATGCCCTCTGCAAAGGGAGGGAAGGACACATTTGAGCAAAAGCTACTTTGGGTACTTGATTTTTTTTTTTTTTTGAATTGGAGTCTCACTCTGTCACCCAGACGGGAGTACAGTGGCCGCTCCCGGCCACCGCAGCCTCGACCTGCTGGGCTCCGGCGATCTTTCTGCCTCAGCCTTCCAAGTACTGGAACTACAGGTGCGCCCTACCACGCCTGGCTCATTTTTGATTTATTGTAGAGATGAGGTCTCACCAAGTTGCCCAGGCGGGTCTCGAACCCGCGGGCTCAGGCAATCCACTCACCTCAGCCTCCCAAAGGCGCGGGATGACAGGCTGAGCCACCAAGCCCGGCTGGGTACTTGATTTTTTAAAAACAGATACAGTTGGCCTTTTGTGTCCACACGTTCCACATCCGTAACCAAATACAGATCAAAAATACAGTATTCGTGGGATAAGAAACCCACGGATATGGAAGGCTGGCTTTTGGCAAGGCAGGCTCTGCAGGGCCAACAGCAGGGACTCTGGCACACACGGGTTCAGTATCTGCAGCTGTCCAGGACCGGTTCCCTGCAGACACTAAAGGAGGACTTTCAGTGTGTTCTGTCTTTCCAGTGAATGAGCAAACCTGAGGGTATTAGTGGAGACCCTTGCATTTATACCCAACTGGTATGAAGTTACCATGGTCCTAAGACTCCTGAACTTGAAGTTGGACTCTGAAAGGATGTCAGTCTTTATTTTTTCTTTTCGATTTGGAGATACTCATATGTGTTTGTTACATGTACATATTGTGTAGGGGTGAGGATTGGGTCTCAGGTGGCCCATTTCCCAGAGAGTGAACATTGTGCCTGGTAGGTAGCTTCTGAAAGGATGGCAGTCTTGGGGGGGACCGTTCCCTCCAGCTGTGTGGTTTGCCCAATCCATTGCACACTTCCTTCCCGTAAACCCATGGCTTTCCACCCCAGGCATATCTGCTACACACTTTTCTTACCTTTTCTCGATGTTCTCCCTTTACCCTGAGGGTTATTTCTGATCTTCCTCCTCCTCTTTCTCCAAATCTACATCTTCATGGAGAATGTCAAGTCCTGCCGCATTCATGAAGTTTCTTTTCACTAGACTATCAAATGTATATCTTTGCTTCTTCAACTGGCAGGTGAGTTTTTAATCCCATATATCGTGCTTAGTTTTGCATGTATTATAACATGACTCCGTTTGAATATAAGCGCCATAAATTGGGGAACATGTCTTAATCCGTTGTGTAATCCTCCCCATTCCACTACAATGTTGCTAAGTGATTCATCAATAAAACTACTTGGCTCCACATTTGTGAAAACAGACTGAAGCACGCCATCTTCTGCCCAAACCCAGAATGGGTGTACTCAGACATGCAGCAATTTTTTTTCTTTTTTCTTTTTTTGAGTTGGAATCTCACTTTGTTGCCCAAGTTGGAGTGCAGTGGCACGCTCACAGCCACTGCAGCCTCGAACCTGCTGGGTTCAGGCAATCCTTCCGACTCAGCCTTCCAAGTAGCCAGAACTACAGGCGCACATTACCATACCTGGCTAATTTTTTTTTTTTTTTTTTTGATATATTGTAGAGACGAGGTCTCACCAAGTTGCCCAGGCTGGTCTCAAACCCCTGGGCTCAGACATTCCTCTCGCCTCAGTCTCCCAAAGTGCTGGAATTACAGGCTTGTGCCACCGCGCCCAGCCCATGCACTGATTTCTAGTCATAAATGATTGTGACTAATAAACTACCTTTAAACAAAAGCAAATATTCTTAAGTCACCATTCATGACTCCAGAATAGAATTATAGGGTTGTTGTTTTTTTCCCTAAGGATTAGTACAAGCAAAACGATGCATCCACACTACCTAAGTTTTTTTTTTAATAAAATCTACTAACCACATGTTTTGTTATGAGCACAGAGAGTTACCAAGAACAATGCTCCCAATGCCTGACCAATGATTGAAGCTAGCTAATTCACCACCCAAGTTCTGAATGTGAATCAGTCACTGTTTTAAGTACCTTAGACAGAGGTGTGGGTTATGTGTGTGTGTGTGTGTGTATAAATTTACTAAATTCCCACATATATGGAAGTGCTATATTTTGCCGAAGAATAAACCAAGCACGGAGAGTTTAATTAACTTGCCCAAGGTCAACCAGTTACTAAATAGTAGCTTTGGGATTCTGTCCTAGGAAGTCCAAACATGTAACCCATGCTTCAATGACTATAACTTCCTTACTTCCACACATTTGTTTTGAGTGCAGCTGGACTCTGATCCTACAGAATCATGCAATCTTGTCAAATTCCATGGCCCTGTACTGATAAACCTTTACAACAGCAGTATCCAACTTTTTGGCGTTAGTAACTGGTTTCATGGAAGAAAATTTTTCCACAGACTGGGGGGTAGAGGGGATGGTTTCAGGAAGATGTAAGTGCATAATATTTATTGTACTTCATTTTTATGATTATTACATTGTAATATATAATGAAATAATTATGCAACTCATCATTTTTAAGAAGAGGCATGGTTGGAAGTGGTGAATAACATAATAGGTGAGCCACACATGGACTACAACAAGCAAAGGATTCTGATTTAAAGCCTGCCACCAGATGCAGTTGTACAACTGAAGTGCATCAACTCACTTGCCACTCACTGATAGGGCTTTGATAGAGTCTGCAAGCAATTGATTTGTTATGGTCTCTGTGCAGTCCAACCTCACTGCTAATGTCAATCTGCATTGCAGCCACTCCCCAGGGCTAGCATCACCCCCTCAGCCACACCTCAGATCATCAGGCATCAGAGTCTCATAAGGAGCACGCAACCTCAATCCCTTGCATGCACAGTTCACAATAGGGTTCGTGCTCTTATGAGCTGATCTGACAGGATGTGGTGCTCAGGCAGTAATGAGAGCGATGGGGAGCAGCTGTAAATACAGATGAAGCTTCCCTTGCTCACCCGCAGCTCACCTCTTTCTGTGCAGCCCAGTTCCTAACAGGCTATGAACTGGTATTGGTCCATGGCCCAGGGGTTGGGGACCCCTGCTTTACGATTATAAAAGTTGAAAACATTATGAAACTTGAAAACATTTCATCATTGTGTATGAAGGCATCATACTAGGACTTGTCATTAATGGAAGGGATGTTGTGGTGTCTTTCTCTTCTGGAGCATGTCAGCATCTCCCCTAATGGCAGAGGAGGGGAAAAAGAAAAAAAAGAATGAGCAGATAATCTTTTGGAACCAAACCTTGATATTTTCATGTGCTCTGTCATTTACAGCTCATGGTAATACTGTTCACATTATATTGTTAAGTGGACAGAAACTTAAACATGGCATGTAAGTATTATCCTACTTTTTTCACCTATCAGTGCATAAAATTTCTAAAAGAATTAACAAT
This sequence comes from Carlito syrichta, assembly GCF_000164805.1. Lineage (NCBI taxonomy): Eukaryota > Metazoa > Chordata > Mammalia > Primates > Tarsiidae > Carlito > Carlito syrichta. The sequence continues at coordinate 179,952 of NW_007245993.1, forward strand.
GATCAGTTCTTGATACAAGGACTACTGGTATGTTCCTTTGTTTCTTTTTTTTTTTTTTTTTTAGTTGGAGTCTCACTCGGTCGCCCAGACTGGAGTGCAGTGGCCGCTCCCGGTCACCGCAGCCTGGACCTGCTGGGCTCCAGCGATCCTTCCGCCTCAGCCTTCCGAGTAGCCGGAATTACAGGCACGCTACCACGCCCGGCTGATATTTTGATTTATTGTAGAGATGAGGTCTCGCTGCCCAGGCGGGTCTCGAACCCGCGGGCTCAGGCAATCCACTCACCTCAGCCTCCCAAAGGGCGCGGGATTTACAGGCTGAGCCACTGAGCCCGGCTTGTTTCTTGCTTATATTTTCTACACCAAGTTTCTGTAATTAAGGTAGATTACTGTGATCCAGAATCAATCGTTATAGTTTTATGCTACTTTGAAAAGATAAGTCAAAATTAATACGATAAAATAAAAATTTGCTAAACTACTTGAGAAACCTTAAAAAAGCAGTATTTTAAAATGCACACACATAAAATGTTATATTTTAGAGGTCTTTTAAAAAAATTATTCATAATTACAGGTAATTAAATCATTCCTTACAACAATCTCCAAATTTCACTATATATAAGAGCTGTAATATCAAAGTTTTGAAATTCCTTTAGGGCGGATATTCAGCAGGGAAAAAGCATCAATATACTGTAGATGAGATCACTCAACATATCTTTTAATGTTTCCATTAATCTATCTAAAAGTTGCTGTCTCTGGGCTGTTTTATTTTGTAGTCAAATTCACAAACAGCAACAACAAAAAGACATGATATATACCTCTTCTGGAACATATTTTTCAAGTGCAAAAGGAGATAGAGAAAGTTTGGTAGATGTTGCTTTCAGATAAACCAACTATCATAAGTTAAAATCATGCTTTTTATACCTTTAGATGAGATATCTAATTACATACTTACATTCAAATCAAGCTAATGGTCAAGTTCTATTGCTCAATAAATAGTTTCAGAGAATAAGTTATACAGCCAGTCAGGTGAACAGATACTAACAGAAGGGGAAGAAGACAGAAGAAGGAGAAAGAGGAATAAAAGGAAGAGGAGGAGGAGGAGAGAGGAAAAGCCACTAAGGCCTACTGTCAATATTTAGAATGTGTGGGCAAACTTTTACTCCCTACATTAAAACCAAAACCAAAATTCAAATAATTCTCTTTCACATTAGAAATTCCACAGTCCTTTGCATTTAAAGCTTTCTCTCTTTTAAAATGTCACTTCAAAAATTTGTTACAGAGGACTTATTAAGTTATTTACTGCTCAGTTGTAACTAATAATTTCACTCTTTTATGCACTAGAAAGAACCCAGGACCAGAAGATGACTTCAGTGCCTGAAAGAGGCAGCTTTCAAACCAAGGGAAATATCTCTAAAGGGAACTTCTACCCACTTCAAAACTGCCTGGATTTTGTCATACACAGTGGCCCAGTGGCATTCTGTATGTCTCAATTTTGCAGTGATGCATTTGGTGTCAAAATCCCATTTGGACACGCACACATTCGTTTCTGTGATTTACTCGGAGCTCACAGTCAGGAATTTGTTTTCTACTGAGGGCTGCTGACACATGGGAGAAAGATGGATCACAGGATTCACAGAGGTATAGACACTATCGACTTCTGAGAGAAAACGAGACAAAGAGAAACTCAGGCCCAGTGACAGGGAATGGAAACCGATTTGCAAGGGAAAAGGGCCTCTCTGTGATCTCTTCATTCATAGTGGCTATAAACTTTTTGGCATAGCTTTGGCAACAACAGAATTTTTACTTGAATATTTATCCTCTATTTGATTTAGTGAATTGTTTACAGCTTAAATATCTTCATTCTTCTATAATACTCGAAAATTTTCAGTTTCGGTCTGTGACTGCTGTTGCTTTAGGTGGCATGTATGATTTTAATTCTAAAGAAGAGAAACCATGCAAGTTAAGAAAATCTTCTTTTCTGTAAAAGACTTTACCAGATAAGGACAATTATTAATTATTTATGATTACTGATGTTTACACAAAATTTCTTATTCAAAAAATTTGACCTCAAAAATCATTTTGTCTGTTTAGTCTGAAAGCATGCATATTTATTTAAAAAGTCATTTACTTAAGAGGGAACATTTTTATAAAATGATGGAGTTGGAGTACCAGAATAAACCAGACTGATCATCTACATTCAGTGAATTGCTGCTATAAGCTGTAATATATTTATTTTAAATAAAATATTGAGTATCAGCTGAAATTTAAATATAATGGTTATTAGTCATAAATTTTTTGTTTAAAAAGCCAAAGTCTTCTGTTTCTTGAACCAAGAAATTATGCATAATTCCAAACATAATTTTAAATTATGTGTGAATACTTATAGAGTCAACTGGATTGCAAATGACAAGAAAGCAACTACGTACTGAGAAAAAGAAAAAGTGCAAACACAATGTTTCTATAATGATGACAAGAGGGGCCGACATAGACTCAGGTAGCAGAATATACTAGCAAAGTCCTAGGCTTGTTTTCTTTATTTTTTTTTAATCTTGAAATTTACACTGAATGTTGACTTGGAAACTCTCGCACTTACTGACTGACATTTATCATGTGTTGGTTCATATTGTTCACTATATTCTTACTTATTATATCTGCATTGTATATCATGGTACCAAAAAAAAAACCTTTTTATTTGAAATGTGAGTGTTTGGGTACGTATAACATATACAATAGATAATATTTAAAATTAATAATAATTTCAGGCCGGGTTCGGGGGCTCAGCCCATAATTCTAGCACTTTGGCAGCCTGCAGCGAGTGGATTGCCTGAGCCCGCAGGTTCGAGACCAGCCCGGGGAACTTGGTGAGACCTCGTTTCTACAACAAATACTCCCGCCTCCCCCCCAAAAAATTAGCTGGGCATGGTAGCGTGCCTGTAGTTCTGGCTACTTAGAAGGCTGAGGCAGAAGGATGGCCCAAGTTCAGCAGGTTGAAGCTGGGGTGGCTGTGAGTATGCCACTGCACTCCAGCCTGGACAACAGAGATTCCAACTCAAAAAATAATAATAATAATAAATAATAATAATACCAGCCTACATTTAAAAAATATTTTGTAGCTTACAAAGTGTTTTCACATACATTTCTACCTTATTATCCTCAACTTATTGATAGGGAAGATGCTGAATCTATGAAAGTTATACTTTCCTTTTCTTTTCAAGCAAAGACATTTCCTTTTTTAAAAAGCCACAGTAGCTTGCAAATACTAATATCATGTTTTATTTCTTCTCCAAGACCCTCTGCAATATGAGAAACATGCCCAGGCATATAGGGAAAGTATCAACAGATTTTATTTATGAGTGGAACTTCTTCAAACACCACACATTATTCCAACATTTAAATAACATTCATCAATTTATATTAAATAATGTTTAAGGTCCAAATAAAATGAAATTATTAAAATAGTTCTAATTAAGTCCATCTTGACTAATTCACACAATATTAAAACTAATTTAGCTCCCAATTAAAATAGTAATTGTATCCTACAACAATTGCTATTCAAAACAATTCATTTAATTTGGTAATAATTTGGAGAAATAGCAATATGCTGTACTTAAAAAACAGTATTAAAATGGAATAGCAGTTGTGTTACTTCTGAGAGGAGAAAGGAACATTTATTGATCATATACCTTTACCCCTAGGAAGTAATTTTCCATTATTTGATATACTTTCTCTGAAATTACTTTTCTTGTTATTTTTATTATAATATACAAAGGCTTGATGTAAACTGGAAAAAGAAACAATTCCATAAGAACATCGACTGCCTTTTTTCCTCTTTTCATCATAAACTGCTATTCACCTCAACTAAATTAAAATTCTCTTATGTTCACAAGTCAGTCTAGATGCCTCATTCTGTATCTGATTCAATGAAGAATGCCTCACTACTCCATCAGTCCCCATAATTTGTTTGAAAAGGACTTTGCATAATAAATGAAAATGACTTTATTACTTGTTCAGTAGAGGCAATATTCCACTTAAATAATGTAATTAAAGGCGAAAAGAGAGTAATTTTCTGCCAACTCACTATGGTAGCTTTCTCAATAAGCGTCTTAAACCTTCAAACACTTTCACAGTAGCAATTTGGACATTTATTACTCATGGATTTTGAGATAGCATTCTTTCCCTTAGTACTCATTACTACATAACCCAAGATCTTTCTCTGTTTCACAACCTATATCAAAAGATTTTATTTTAAAATGGAAAAAAGGTATAAAAAAAGTTTAAAGCAATATCCAATATCAGTGTATCCAAATTATTTCTCATTTAGTGTCCACCTATAATTGAAAATTTGAGGAAAAGCTTGATATATGATTAATTAGTACTAGCTATTCTAAACATTTCATATAAATAAATGAAGATGACACTGCAACAAATATTTTGGAGTATATAGGTGATATTAAAAAAAAAGCTGAGAACATGTTGTTTGACTTTATTAAAATTTGGCTTAAGTTTGAATGAATGGTTTCTTAATAGCAAGTCAATGATTCTTGTTACTTATATTGAAAAACAATTAATGATAAGTGATAACTAGTGATAAGTGAAACTGCTAGACAACAGAGCCCCGCCTTTTTTTTCCTGTAGTTCCACCCTCTAAGCTTTCCAAAATTTCCAAATTAATGTAATGTCCAAAACTCTGTCAGATGGCTGAACACTCTAAGATGTACCAAAATGTCCATGGTTGATTAAAGGCAAATTTGTTCTAATCATGTGTCTGCACTTATCAGCATGAAGTCTAAGCAAAATGCAGTATACCTTGATCAGAAAACAAACATGAAAAGCTCTGCTACACATTGTGGCAGATGATGTTTTCTGAGTGTAATTCTGATATTGATGTATATTCTTTATTCTTTCTAAATAACTTTGATTCTGTGCCAGCCAAGATACAGCCCTGAAAAAAGTACTTCAAAGCGCTAAAATGCTGAAAGAATCCCCAGTGTCAAGTAGAAAAGAAAATTGTGTCCATATGCCTTACAAGTAGTTTTCTTTTTATTTTAAATCCATAAAAAACAAAGTCTCAGTCTTCTTAAACTTGTGAGATGTGCAAGCATTTGTGGGTGGTACTTGCTATACATGTAATGCTAATTGTTAGCATTTGACCCATTTTCAATAAAATTTTTATGTTAAACTGGATTTTAAAAGAGTCATAGAAAGGTCACCCATCAGAATTTATGTTTTTCTTCTTTCACAATTTATTTAGATTAAAAAAAACTCTCCAATCATTGCATATGACCAGTGAAATGAGCAAGATATTTAAAAATAGTGCAGGAAAATAATTGTGCTAGTTCCATGTTAGAAATAAGTACATTTTATTTATTTCACTTTAAAAAGGGCAGAAACTTGTTGAGAGAATTCAAACAAAGATATATATTTTGCAATAATTTACTATACATTTCAGGTAAACATCTAACAGTCTGAATTTTCTGAAAATCATAACTTCTATTTAATGCTTCATTTGACTCATACAGGCTTAGTTTGGGACAAAACCTCATGTGAGTTTTAAAACTTGAACTCTGGATGGTGTGTGCGATAATATATATTAAAATTTGGCATCATTTATCTGGCCATTTAAAAATACCTGACTGGCATAATATGAAATTGTGTTTTAAGTTGGTTTTATTCCTATAATTTTCTTAAATCTTCACTATACACATAAAGATGTGACCATGGTCATATAACTCGAACAATGTTGTTAATAATCTTAAAAATGAGCATGCCATATTATAAAGTATATGCAAAAGGTCTTTTCTCTACACTTTCTTGTGCTGTTTGGCCATTGGGTCAATGTTGTAATTATGGTAATACAGAAGAGTTGGCCAAATACAATAATTCAGTGATATTACTAGGTGTTAGCAATTTCAGCATGGTTTATAGCATAGTTTAAGATGAAAGGATAAAAATTACTGGAGCTTGGAGGAGGTTGTTAGCCAACCAAGGAGAAAAGGGGGAAGAAATGTTGGCAAACAAAGTTCAAGCTGCTTTTTGTTTTACACTAGTTGGCCTGAGTTGGTCTTTTTTGATTTCTCCAGCTATGAATGGGAATGCATGTTTTCCTATACTGGGTACACAGAAGGAACAAGGAGCAAATCTATGGCATAAAGCAGGTATCATTTGGCTGGAGAGTGTTACCTTAAATCACTGCCTGCTCTGTGGACTCTCATTTTTCTCCTTGGAAAATGATAAGGGTAAATAAAACAGAAGTGTAGCTTCAAGGGGCTTTCATAAATGATTTGGGATTTGTTTGGTTATTCCTTGTTTCTGAAGGGGCAAACAGCAGCGAATGAAGTAGGCTCACTTCAAAATTTTGAACACCATGTGGCTACAATACTGAAGCTTAATCCAAACAAGAAGAGAACAAAATAAACTCAGGTGTTTTTCTTGGTACAGTCATACCTGGAAACTATTCAGATCTGTATTACTACATCAACTTTTGAAGTGCCATTTTCAGCCTTATAAACTGTAGATTGTGCATGTCTGCCTTTCCTTCCATCCCTATCTCACACTTATAAAAAGGATGAGTTATGAAAAATAACTTAAAATGTGCAAAATGCGTTTAGCACTTTGGTGTTAAACAAATCTTCAAATATACAGCAGATCCCACCCTCCCATTCCCAATTGACTTTTGATGATAAACAAACCATTATTTCACTTAGCTAATAAATTTTCAAATGTCATTAGATTTATGGTAGGCTCTATAATAAAAGTAACCGTTCAAAGCCATCTACCCTAAAACAAATGGCGACACCAATTTTTGCTAATTCTTTAGATTTCTTTGTAAAGAAAACAACAGGGAATGCACAAAGAATACTTTCAGGTGATTTATTAATCCAGGTGGTTACTTTCAAAAGGAGCAAAGTCAGCCAAAAAAAGGAAATAGACTTTTTTTGGTGCCATTAATATATACTGATGCAAGAAAAAGAAGTTAAACAATTTAAGACAAACAGTGTGCTTATGCTTCTGAGATCTGTGGAAAACATCTAGGTATAAATCACTTTATAATATATTTTACACATATATTCAGGTCCTTTTACTGACTACTCAGAATATTCAAGTATTTGCAGTAATCATAACTTAACCCATAGTTTAAAAGGTTTTAAATAATTTAAAAATATACCTTTATATCAGAAGCTAGAGAGAGTTGCTAAAATGGTTCTAAAATAGTATTCATATTTGCTATTTTATATTTATATTTGATTGAGTTTAAATCCACATAGAAATCTTGTTTCTAGAAATTCCTATGACTTGGAGTTTGTAATCTAGTTTTCATTTTATTTTTATGTAACTTTTATTCTATTATTTCAAACTATGGAGTTATTTTTTCCAGTTCCATTTTCTTCATTGTTCTACTGGGCCATTACTGACCAACTACTTGTAGTCAGAAAAATTTTACCCAGTGCATATCAGGACATTTTCAACAACAAAGACATTGTGTGCAACATTTCTCTAAAGGTGAAATCTTCAAGGACTTTAGACTGTCAATCCCATGGAATCAGAGAGTACAGACAGTTTACAAAATTTCCATCAACACTGGGTACAAAACACTGTATCTGGCTGCATTTTTGCAAACACCATACATAAATGAAAACAAAATAGCTCTATTATTTCAGCTTTTGAATCCTTCTTACATATGATTATTTAGCAACATTAATCTGTTATAAATAGAATGATATTATATTATTGGGGTCAAACAAAATGCTATAACTATATGTCATTTTTATCTGTGAAGCAATCATGGATTATTTAGTTTCCAGAAGTCATGTAAGATTTTAAACTCCTAAGATATACTTTAAAGATTCTCTAGAAGCAATGAAATTCAAATGGAATTCATTAAACAAACTGCATATATAACCTGAAATACCCCAAATTTGCTTTAGAAATAATATGTTTATTTTAGCTAAAAATATTTTATTTAGAGTCTGTCTTCACCAAACATGTATGTCTGTGGTCTGAATGTGCCTAACTTCTAGGCAATAGTAACAATAGTAAAGATTAATTTTCCTGATGTATGTGACATTTAAAATTTTATTAGTAACTGAATGTCATATATGAGATTATTCTGAATTCTGCAGCCAAAACTAAGGTATCCTTTTATAAACATTGGAGAAGTTTATTTACTCGTAGAAGGATTTTTGTTTCCATACAAATCAATTAATGAAACAGAGACTCTGCTAATTTTGTATGACGATTCTCAGAAGTACATTGAAACAGTCATCTACAAATGGGGTACAATTCCAGAGAATTCGTTTGTTGTTCAGCACAGTCCTAATATGTCTTCTTTAACATGGAGCTTATTTAACTATCAATATAGCACATTGGACTGATTTATCCAGGAGAATTAAAATATATCTTATACTGCAACAATTTTCAGTAACTACCCACGTAAGCTTAAAGTAAATAACTTAGAGAAATAATTTTACCTTAAAACAAATATATCAAAACTGAACTTTAGTATTTCTTTTAAATTGTATAGATTCTGTGCATGCTAACCTAACAATAGGGCTTTAAGGACTTTTTTAAAAAGTATGAACAAGAAAATCAGAAAACAAAAATGAATTTTTTAAAAACCTGAAATTTATCAGAATGTGTAGTTCCTTTTGTTGTTGGTGTTGTTGTTCCTATTTGGGACTAGCAAGAGCTGTGTCCAGAATCAACAAGTAGCAGGGAAATTTGATAGAAGAAGGTACCAATAGGTAAGCAAAGTTAAAATTTTACCCATTTCCTTTCCTTTTTGGAATCACTTTTCCCCCTCCTTAATTTTTACATTCCTTAATGATTTACTAATATTAAGCGTTCTTTGACAATTTGGGTGCTCATGTGTTTTGGGGACAAAAATGAAAGAAAGGAATCTGTCATTATACCAGAATATTTGTTTTAAACTCACAGATCAAATGTGCCTTAATACGTTTTTAAATTTAGATTTCAAACAGTGATAGACTGGCCATTTTAATATATGTCATTGGAGACCTGCTTATTTGTAAATAGCCTATTGTTCTTTTGGAAAAATAAGCCAGTAAACGATATTTTTCTATTGTAAAAAAAAAAAAAAAAAGGAAAAAGAAGTTTTACCCCCAATAACTTTTTCTTCGTGGTCCCCTGGACCTGGAGCTGCTAGACTCTCCCAGGGAGCCCATCTGAGGGGAAAGAGTTCTCCTACCCAGACAGGACCAAATGTGCTTCTAGGAGAGTGGAAGCATTGCACAAATAACCCAAGGGAAGGTCAGGCAGAATTTGGGGATTTTACTACAGAGTGATCACTGGTGGGGCTGTATCTTCCTAGAGCTGATTCTGAAGTAAGCTGGAGCTTCTCATCCAATAATAGTGTCCCCTCAGAAGAAAAAACACTTATTTCTGGGACACTGTCCTTGTTTAATTTATTTCTATTTCTCTTCTTTGGGAACTGGCTTCAGAGTCAATTAAAGACCCATACAAGAAAAAAATCTGTCTCATCAGTGTAAGGACAAGCTTCATACACCAAAGAAAATGTAGACCATTGGATCCTGTCAACTATGACAATAAATGATACCCCATAGTCTTGAAACTCTTTGGACCTGTTTATACTGGATAGAAATTAACATGTAAAATAACCATTATGGTTAAGTAGGTAAAAATCTTTCTTTCAATTTATCAAAACTGCTAAGCCTTTTCAAACTGGAAATGTGTCTCTCACAACATTTTAAACTCATGGGTTTATATTTTCCAATTTTATGCATAATTTAAATCATGCTTTAAAAACCAGAAGCATTGCTTCCAATTTTAAATAATATAAACTATTACATTATGTAAGGAACTTCCTTATTCTATTCTGATGTGAAAATCAGCAGTAATTATTTGCAACTTCATAATCTCACCAAATGGTGGCACATGTACCATGTTTTTTTAGACTAAGACTGTTTCACTCCTAATACAACTTGGCATTAGCTGCTTGAGTATGTGCTATAATATCACCTTGCATTTATAAAATCATTTTAACTTCTCTGAAGTTTTGAACATCACATTTTATATGCTTAATTTAATCAATAACTTACTAGTTGGTATCTTTGTTTGCATTTTATAACAAATTTTGAATTTTCTCCAAAAGTAGCTGCTCAGTATTAGCAAGACCACAATGACAGAATTTTTGTCAGGAAATGAACTTGAAAAATTAGATTTCTTTTCTCTAAGACGATGATATTATATATTCCTTAATTTATTTATGAAATATTTACTGAGCACTTGCAATGTGTCAGGCAGCATGCTTGAGATTTGGAGGAAAAAAAAAAAACATAAACAAAGACACAGCCACAGGCTGCTTGGACCTACAGGAAAAACAGACTGGGTAAACAATGTCAAGTTCAAAAAGTGCAAGAATCTACACAAGAATAAAATATGGGGACATATCCCAGCAGGGCCTTAAAGGGCATGATGAAAGCCTTCTCTTCATCAGTCAGCTCTTGTGGCCTGGATGATGGCACTTGCTCTTCCTTTAGAGAGAAATGTTCATTGTCATCCTACTAATGTGATAGGTCTTATATATGATGCTATTTACATTTCTCTCAGTTTACTTTTGCACTTTTATTTTGACTAAGTCTGAAATAAAACTATACAACCTCACAGTGTCTCATAGTCACTCTAGCAATCCTTTTGTTGGTATGGTATTTTATAATGTTCAGACTCTTTCTGTGTACATTATCATATATAAGATTTACCATAGGGCAAAGATTATCAACCCTATTTTACAGATGAGAAAACTGAGACATAGAGATCTTGTTATTTGCATAAGGTCAAAGACCTCAATAAACCCAGACATTTTCGTTACAAGATTTTCTTCCTATACCATATAAATTACCAATGAAATACTGGGTCACAAATTTTTAAAATGAAGCAAAATGTACTCTCAGATAAACAAACATATGTCAAAGGTCTAACTCTCTGGTTACAAATAAGTTGCAACCGTTGTTTTTCTGAATTCGATAATTTATGAGAAGCATCATTTACATACAGTATGAACACTATACTTATATTTCATTTAAAATTAACTTTCAAAAAATTTGTTCAACCTCACTAATCATCAAGGAGATGCAAATCAGAACTACACAGAGATACCACCTAACTCCAGTCAGAATGGCAATTATCAATAACTCAAAAAATAAGTTGCTGGAGAGGGTGTGGTGAAAAGGGAACACTTCTACAGTGTTGGTGGGAGTGCAAACTAGTGCAACCTCTGTGGAAAACAGTGTGGCGATTCCTAAAAGCTCTAAATATCGAA
>NW_007245993.1:191454-207488 GCF_000164805.1 Carlito syrichta
CATAAAAAAAGAACAAAATCATGAATTTGCAGCAACCTGGATGGAAGTAGAGTCTATAATACTGAGTGATCACTCACAGAAACAAAGATCTGAGTATCACATGTTCTCACTCATATAGTGGACCTTGAACATCTATCGTAATACTATAAGAAAAGGATTGACAGTGGTGGGAAACTATGGTGGGGGAGGGGAAGGGAGGTGGGATTAACGGTAGTCAATATCTGTCTGGGGATGGGGAGACACGCCTTATCAACAAGGGTGCCTGAACGATGCATATTTGTATACCTAACACTTAACTGTACCCCACAATTAAAAAAATATATATATTGATTTTTAAAAAAAATTTGTTTTAGTCTGTTGCTATTTCACAAAATCTCCCCAGTGGTTTGCAGCACAGGGAACAGGGTCGTCTGGTTCAGAAAGCAGTGTCCTAGCACTTTTCTGACCCCCCAGTAACCAAGGAACCCAGAGGGAGGCTAAAAGGTGAGACAATCTCTTGTCTCCTACTCTTCCAGTCTCCGCCTGCATTCTAATTTCCTTCTCCTTATTTTCTTATTAATAATTTTAGATAAGCTGGCATGGAATCCATTTTGCAATTCAGTGGCCAAAGTCATCTTCATATACTATGTTCTACATGTAAAAAATAAAGCATGGAATTATAAGGGTTAATAATATGTCTTGAAACACTAGATTTGGCTTTGGACAAGATATCTAAATGGACAATTTTAGTATTATCGTTTGTATCACATACACTGTATTTCATAGAGTATTCTCAGTGTTTTATAATGTACAGGTTAGAGAACTGAGTGCAAGCAACTACAGAAGTATAAAACCCACAGCTGGCACTCAATAAATAATAGCTAAATATCTGCACTCCTGGAACCTTGAGCATCTACTTGCTTCACTCAGGGGTTTCTTCAAAGCTGAAATTCACTTTGGAGCAAACTTCATTTGTTTATGCAAGAACCATTTAAGTGTTCCCTTTAGTTATGTAAATGTGAAGCTTTTAGACTCCTTATGCAGGGCTTAAAGAGATTTGTTTTTTTGTGTTTTATTTGACTTTGTCTAAGCCAGGAGATCAGCTGTGTAGAGACAACATTGTGATGGTGGTCACACATCCTTAGTTCTCTAAAACCTTTGCTTTTATTGTAAAGAAGAGACGAGAGTCAGATTTACCTGGGCATGTAAAGTTCTTCAGAAAAAAAAGAATTCATAAGCCAAACTCTGTGTCTTTCAATTCAAAATGCTTAAACTTGGCTTCCTGCATTGGAAAGGTCTTGACAGGAGTGAACTGTTAGTAAAAGACAGGCAGAGTTTGTGAGAATAGCCTCAAAAAAAAAAAAAAAAAAAAGCCAGACCAGCAACCAAGAATCAGCATGCAGACAGAAAAATGTGTCTGAAGAGAACTGCTTCTGGAGACATCATGTCCACTCTCCAGAAATGCCTCTGTCACTCTAGGCATGCCACAGGGAAATAGACTTGGATGTGTTTCTGTGAAAGCTCGGTCACTGGGTGCTGCAAGATTGTCACCCCAGGCTGGCTCCCTTGGTATCAGGAGCCTGTTGGATAGCAGTAAGGAGGAGTACTGTTAGCAGATTTACCCTGGAGTCCAATGTCTCTTTCAAATGACAGAAAATAGGATTGACCCTTTGAAAGGAATGTGTACTTTAGAATTTGGGATTGGGTTTTATTTTTATTTTTATTTTTTGAGAGTCTCACTCTGTTGCCCAGACTGGAGTGCAGTGGCTGCTCCCGGCCACCGCAGCCTCGACCTGCTGGGCTCCGGCCATCCTTCCGCCTCAGCCTTCCAAGTAGGTGGAACTACAGGCGCGCGCTACCACGCCCGGCTGATTTTTTGACTTATTGTAAAGATGAGGTCTCGCCAAGTTGCCCAGGCGGGTCTCGAACCCACGGGCTCAGGCAATTCACTCACCTCAGCCTCCCAAGGCACGGGATTACAGGCTGAGCTACCGAGCCCGGCTGGGTTTTATTTTTAAATTTTTTTTAAAGAGATGAGGTCTTACTCTGTCACCCAGACTGGAGTGCAGTGACATGATCATGACTCACTGCAGTCTTCAACTTCTGGGCTCAAGTGATCCTCCTGCCTCAGCCTCCCAAGTAGTTGGGACTATAGCCATGCTCCACCATGCCCTGCTAATTTAAAAAACAAAAATTGTGTAGCAATGAAGTCTTGCTATGTTGTCCAGTCTGTTCTTGAACTTCTGGACTCAAGGGATCCTCCTACCTCAACTTCCCAAAGTGCTGGAATTATAGGTGTGAGCACTGTGCCTGGCCTACATTAAAACTGGGTGGACGTGGCAAACTTGGTAAAGGAAAGTCAGTCTGGTGGCTTGGTGAATTGGTGGGCTAAGTATAATGATAACTAAGACAATAAAAGAAACATCACCTGGTATTATTTGTTGGCTATGATTTTAAGCATTGGTTTTCTATTAATGCTCTTTTCAGTTTATGTTCATTTATACAACAACAAAACCAAGAAGCTTTTATTAGTTACCAATAGGAAATCATCAAAAATATTTTTAAAATACTTTCAATGCTTATAGGGCATTGAGAATCTTCACTACTTAATTTAGCCTAGAGAAATTCTTCATTAGAAGACATCTATACTTGTTCTAAGTATATATATATATATATATGGAGAGAGGGGAGAAGGAGGTGCCAAAAAATATATATACACATTTTAAGAAAGGGAAAAACTATTAAAATTGTAATACTCAATAAGATGAATACAAGTCATGTTTGACTTCTGTAATTACAAGAGGTGCTCAAAGTGGTTACCACCAGCTTTTAGGCATTTCTTATGACGGCAAACATGTCTTAACATCTCATAAAAGGTGTATACATTTTTCTGGCATCCCAGTATTACATAGAGCCTTGAGGCAATATAGATCTGTATACTTTGGACATAAATCACTTTTTAAAGAAATACAGAATTACTAGGAATATAAGTGATATTGTAATTCATTTTCCATATGTAATCATGTGAAGTTTTTTCTGAGAATTAATCTAATAATGTGAGATATTTTCCTGTGTCCACCATAAATAAGAGAGTATAATCACACTCTTAAAAAAATATTCTGCCACACTCTTCTTAGTTATCTACACTGTATTCAAAGTATTAGCATAGACAAAGGTTGTTAGTACTGTCACTTAGGTGTATTTCCAGGCCAAAATAATTTACCCTTTTGTCCAGAAATTTGCAGAAGCCAGTAGGCAATTGATTTTTCTCATACTAAATCAGTGCATTAAGAAGGAAACAATAAAACACAATGCCCACCAGAGGGAATGATCCTGAACTGTCTGGCGAGTTTTCAGACGATATCAGGTTGACTGTGTTTTTTCCAAGGCCGTCTAACTGTCTTCACAGCTCTCCAAATGCCCTGATTCTTTCGCAACTATCCTTACCGAAGCTCTCTCTCCCTGTGTTCTTTTCCTTTTTGCCAAGTGTTATGAGGAGACAATGCTAATAGTAATTGTTCCATGTGTACCCCAATGTTGGCAAAAGTGTCGGTTCTTTCCATACCATGAGTGGATTTAAATGTTGCACATCTTCAACATTCACTGGCAGATTTGGGTCTGAAGCACCAGTGCCCTTTAATAATGAATCAGCAAAGGGTGACAGGAAAAGACTAGAACCCCACACAGGTAGAAAAGCTCCCGAAAGGTGATGGTAGCCAGGAGGGAAAGGCCCAACAGAAGGCACCACACTGAATTCACACAGGCTTCTAGACAAGACGTATCTCTACTATTAACTCATGATCTGCAAGCCCTTGGACCTAGATGTGCTGAGTCAAAATATAACCTCATCATATCTCTTTTTACTACTACGATAGCAATTTGCCATCATCTAATTTTTTGTAGCATTGACATATGCAAGGTCTCACAGACACTATATTTCTTGTGACTTTCTTCAGTTCTGTCATTTTGCCTTTTCCAAGATAAAAATTGGTTCCTTGTTCGTTATGTTAACTACATTAGATATTGGGACGATTTTCTCTGTCCTTGATTTAAACTATTCTTAGAAAAACCTCATGTGTCTGATTTATTTTTTATATTTATTAATAAATAAGTTAAATAAAGTTAGAATCACTGCCACTTTTTTTTTGTTCTCATAATTGGGCAATCTTCATGCAATTGAATCATTGCTTATTTCTACCTCACTGGCAGAGCACTTCAGGACTTAGGTTTTAAGGTATTAAAATCCAGAAAAAATTACATCAAAGACTGACAAAATAAAATATTTTCTAATGCAGCTTGAAAATGGCAAAGAAATATAGAGTTTGAAGGCAGCGTTAGTTTTGTCTCTTGACAAATTTTAGCAAGCTCACTGTTACACCACGGAGAGCATTTTTCCTGAGCATTTCTGCTGTCTCTGTCTCTAAATCATTCTGTGTGTCAAGATAAGCTTATCTATATATCACAAAACTGCTCTGAAATATAGCTTACTCAGGGAAAAAAAATGCTATCTTAATGTATTATGTGATAATTAATCATACAGTTCAAGAAGATAAAGATTCTTTTGCAAAACAAGAAAAATAAAATAAAGGGGTTAAGATCCAATAATAAATTGCTACACTGAAGGAGTTTAGAGTTTTCGTTTTTCTGATGTTTCTTAATCTGGAAGCCTAGAGGATACTCTTGTAATCACTAAAGGAATTTTATTCTTCCTACTAGAGCTGTTTCTCCAAGCAAAACAATTAGGTGATTAAAGAGGTTTACACACTGCATCACCATGGTCTAATAAGGATTTGTACTTGACATTACCAGTAAATGAAATTCACAGGGGAAAATCTGACTCATACGGGCTTTTATATAAAGGCAAAACAATTAGTCAATCAGTTTGAGAGGAGGACTGAGGGAGAGGGCTGGTTGTACCAAATATTGAGAAGCAAATTATCCAGCTAATGGTTTTTTTTTTTGGTTTGGTTTTCCAATGATTGCTTGGCAAATACACACCCTATTGTCCCCCACTCCCTACTCCCCCCAAAAGCTCTAATCTGCTTTTCAGCAGTCTTTCTAACTTCCTGGGGAATAGTAGGCTCCAGGAAGTGAAACAACCATTGTAGAAAAATACAAAATATAAAAATATAAATATAACTGGGCAGTTTTCAGGATAAGGACATATTCTTATCACAATTAAGATTTGGCCAATACCTGATAGTCTTAAAATTCTGTGAATGCAAACTCAGTCTACCACTCCAAAAGCTAACAGTTTCTTCCTTATCATAACATGTTCTCCTTTCCTGGAATACAAAGAAAATGTATTTGCTGAATGTGACTGTGGTTCCACATCCCCAAGCTCTTGTAAGCATTATTTCAAAATATTTTATCATACTCTTGCATTGTCGCTAGTGTTTACAATAGTTGTTTTCACCTTTTCTTTTGCACTGCAAAATCCTGGAGGAAGAGGTACCTGTCACTACTACAGGTACCTCTTTTTTTTTCCCCCCTACAGTTCCTTGTAGATCTAGGCACTTGAGTTTGTTGAAAGATGAATGAATGGCCTGGGAAAGTTTAATCAAAAGAGCAAAAATTGGCTTTTCAGTTATGAAAGCAAGTTTTTATCTATTTGTCATCATTGATAGACTGAAACCTATCCCTTAATTCTTTACAGCTTGCCTCATGTCTCAAATCTTCTCCAGTCAAAAAGTTGTCATTCAACATACATATCCCACAACACACATTCTAAACTGCAAACTTTCCTTGTTGACTTTAGTTTCCCAGCACACCGCTTATTACTCAGCATATATTTTTTTCCTTTTTTTTAATTTAAAAGATATGGGGTACAATTTGGGATTGGATACACAAGTGGTCATCTTACAGGTAAAGTCTGTGCCTTCTTTGGTCTCAACTTCGCCTGGTTTGAGATCAGATGCCCTTACTGATGTTATGTGCCTTTCCACTCCCTTCCCTTGCAGTTTCTGCACTCAGCATATTTCATTCATGTTCGTGATCAATCCAACTTGTAACTGGCATCAGGCAGATGATATGTTAATATGCTGAAAAGGAAAGAGGTTTCTACGGCAATAACTAGTAACAAGTTAAAGGAGACTACTAGCCGTTCAACAAATTAACTAAACTAACCGATCCCATGTCAGGAGCAGTCGAGTTAGGCATGAGAAGTCCGGTAATGTTATAAAAGCTGCCCTTACAAGTGACAGGACCATGGAGGATAGTACTCCAACTGCGGAAACTTCTTAGGGTAGACGCAGGGCTCATGGGGTCCTGCATTGTCAAGCTCCCCCCTGCCGTGCCTCAGATCTCTTGGTCTGATCCTGGCCCATGAAACACGTGGGTCCAGCCGGGAGCAGAGAGCCATTCAAATGAGTCTGCTGGCATGTAGAAGATCAGTGCTTGCATCTTTGAATTTTGCTCTGCCCACCTGCCTCCTGCAGAAGGTGGAGATCAGAGAAGCACTGTACGATCAGTGAGGAGCTTTCCATACTGTGGAAAAGTCAGAGTCTCAGGGAGGGTGTGTGGTGGGGGTGCTCGTTAAAGGAGTCAGGCAATCCAGAGGTGAGAAAGAAGAAGTGTGGGGTGCTGAATCCACTCCGTTTTTTAAAGAGGAATTTGGTAACATAAAAACAATTTGCAAAACTAATAAATTGACCCAGTACTATTGAGGAACTATCTGGTAGGATCACTTGGCTGAATACTGGCCTGACTGCCTGAATTCAAATCCTAGCTCTGCCACTTTTGAGCTGAGTGACCAAGTCAAGCGACCCATCTCCTCTACAGTTTCTTCGTCTGCAAAATGGAGATCATGGCAGCACCTCCTCATCGAGCTGTGATGAATATTAGATGTCAGAATTTCTAAATTGCATGGGGCAATTATATATGATGATGATTATCACCACCAGCATCATTTTTATAAGAGCCATGAAAACAAAGAAGGGAATGACAACGATAAAGGATAAAAATAAAGTGTTGAGGATAAACGAGACTGAAGGGTAGCAAACATTTCCAGGCTCCCAACTTGTTACAAAGATATTCAATGGTATTCCTGGGGGCTTTTCCAGCGAGATTTTTGGACCTTCATCAAGTGGTGTGACAAAAGCTCCTAACCACAGTCGTTCCACCTCTACTATAAAGAAGATAATGTTCACTTGAGAAGGCTGGAAGAATAAACTTGGACATTGTTTCAAAAAGGATTCTGTGACATAAAAGGTTAATCCAAAGCAACATACAGTGCACTTCCTTTTAAAGAGATGTTTAAAGCATTATCAAAGATTTCAAGCATATATAAAAGTAGAAAGAACAGCAAGGAACCCTGAAACCCCATGCACCCATCACCCAGCATGAATAATAATTACTCATAGCCAATCTCGTTTTCTTTCATTTATATCCTATTCTCCTTTCCACTAAATTACTTGCAGTATGCATTCCTAAGTGAAAGGCTCTTAAAAATATAAGGACATTACCATTAAAACACCTAAAATGAACCAGTGCTCAATACTATCAAATATCCAGAGAATTTTTTAATTATATATTTTTTTAAAACATATTTTTAAGTGGAAGAAGTGAGGTGCTCTCCTCTGACCCCATGCAAGCTCTCTCTTTTCACTTTAGATTTTGCCTTATTTAGCTCAGGCTATTTTCTTTTCTTTTTCTTTTTTTTTTTTTTTGAGTTGGAGTCTCACTCTGTCGCCCAGACTGGAGTGCAGTGGCCGCTCCCGGCTACCGCAGCCTCAACCTGCTGGGCTCCAGCGATCCTTCTGCCTCAGCCTCCGAGTAGCTGGAACTACAGGCGCACGTTACCATGCCCGGCTACTTTTTAATTTATTGTAGCGATGAGGTCTAACCAAGTTGCCCAGGCGGGTCTCGAAACCACGGGCTCAGGCAATCCACTCACCTCAGCCTCCCAAGGCGTGGGATTACAGGCTGAGCCACCGAGCCCGGCTTAGCTCAGGCTATTTTCTAATACATAGAGGCTGTTAATGTACAACGGGGAACTCCTCAAAACATTTATTTATAAAAAATTGTATATTTATTCTTACATGTTTAAACTACAGGCACCTTCAAAGTAGTCTCTGCTTAATGCAATACACCTATGGAAACACATATTTCCATGCTCAAAACAGTTTTTGAACTGATCAATTTTGAGGCCTTTTTGTGCTTCTGCTTTTTTTTGGTTTCACCTCTTTCATAACAACAAAACGTTTCCCTTTGAGGACATTTTTCATCGGGGAAACAAACAAAAACGTCGCTTGGGGGCAAGGATCCAGTAGGATAGGGAGGGTGGGGCCTGCCCATGTTCATACTGTTTTGGTCAAAAACAACTGAATACTCAGAGCAGTTGTGAACAGGTTGTTCATGTAAATCCCCAGTCACGAAATGGGCAAACGTGGATGGATATAGTCTCAAAAAAAAAAAAAAAAAAAATTAACTGAAGCCAAATGCAACCTCTTACAACAAAACTAGCTGGTACACTGATTCCTATAGGTTCCTAGAACACTTACCTAGCAGAGAAGCCTGTACTACAAAGGGGTCACACTCCAAAAGACGATTCCGCGTTTTTCAGGTTCCCCCTCATATAGCAACATAAAATATTTGAACCCTTTGAAAGGAATAGAGAGTGCAGATATAAAGGTTAAAAGTCAAAAACAACACATTCTAATTATGGGACAGAGAAAGCAAGTGGAAGGGGAAGGAGGAAGCACAGGATTGTGGCAATGATGGGGCACTTCACAAAGCTCAGGGGACAGAGCACAGGGATGCCAGATGACCTAAGCAACTGTGTTAGGACTGGCTTTGGGAGAAATGGCTGGTATTTGGCAGGGAAACAATCATTAAAAATTTTCTGGACAAGAGGACAGGTGTTGTTACTGTGTTTTAGGGAGAAAATGACACAAAGTTAGGGTGTGTCATCACAAATTTGGAATTACATGATTTTTTAAATTAGATGAGTTATCGGGGAATAAAACAGCATTGCATTATATACAGAATAAAGATGAACAAGTTATTAATATATGTACCACATACAAATATATATAAATATATACACACATGTCAAAATAAACAGACTTGATTTTCTATCCTGGCTTGGTTTCCTTAAATGCAATATAACTTTGAGCAAGTGGTTTTCCCTAATTGAGCCTGTTTCCTCAAATGAAAAATGTGGAGAGTAACAGATATTCTCCAAGGTTACTAGAGACTTAGACAAGATTTAAAAATCATGCTAAGTGCTTAGTTCAGTGACTGGTCTGCAAGGGGATGCCCAAAGAAACTCTAGATTGTCTGTTTCAGGGGAGCCCCTTGGAGTACACTTGTTATTTGTTCCTCTGGATTAAACAATCAATCAAAGTTTTTATATGGAAGTTTTGAAAAAGCTGTATTTGCAGAAGAAATGTCCCGAGTTGTGGCAAACAGGTGACTAGTTCTTCCACTATGGCAACACACCTACCCACACCTCGCTGAGTGTTCGGCAGTTTTTGACCAAAAACAGCACGACCCCTGTACCCCACACTCCTATCCACCTGATCTTGCCCCAAGCAACATTTTTTTGTGTCTGATTCCTGGGATGAAAAGAGTCCTTAAGGAGAAATGTTTTACTGATACAGAAGAGTGAAACAAAAAAATGGCAGAAGCACGAAATGGCACCCAAACCGATGAGTTCACAAACTGTTTTGAGCAGTAGAAAATGCGTCTTGATAGGTGTATTTCATCAAACAGAAAGTACTTTGCAGGTGACTGAAGTTTAAATATGTAAGAATAAATACAAAATTTTTTATTAATAAATTCTGGGTTCTTTGGGGTCCCTCTTGCCGATACTAAATAAAAGGCAAACACGAGTCACGTAGTAGCAACAATATCAGAAGCAGAGGTGATAGTTGTAGTTGTACCATTAACGTTTCTCTACCTTTAGCTAGCTTCTTTCTGCCTGCATACCATTTCAGAACACAGACATGAAGGGAAAGGGCAAAGAAAGGGAGAGCAGAAATAATACCAGCTATTCTAAAGTGATTGAGACCTGGGGGAACATCTTAGAAGGAGTAGAGGGATGGGACAATTGTGTGAGTATTGATCTTCGTTGGTGTTTATGCTCCAGTTTTTAAGGAATGAAGCTAAAGTGATACTACATAAAGTATTTTTTAGAAATAGAATTCTCTACATACTATGTTTGGGGGAAAGTAAAGACAGATAAACTTTGTTGATATCACTCTTTGCTGAAAGTAGGCCTCAAAAATGGATTTGAAAGGAGATGTCATCAGGAGATGTGAATGAACAATTTGTTGAGCATGTTGGTTATTTATATCAACAGTAATATAACTTAAGAGAATTGAATTAAATGAAATATTTTATTCCTTGAAACTAAAGTCTATAAAGCATATATATAAGACAAGTATTATATATACATACATAATATATCGTTTTAGGGAGAATGACACAGAGTTATGGTATGTTACTACAGATGCGGAATTACATGATTTTTTTAATTAGATGAGTTATCAAGGAACAAAACAGCATTGCATTATATGCAGAATAAAGATGAACAAGGTTATTAATATATGTATATATGCAATATATATTATAGACTATAATATATTTTACTAAAACTTATGAAACATAGGGCAGGGTGAAAAAATTAGGCAACTGGAATCACTTAATGCAGTCATTTTCTTTTTGCTTATAATATTGTTCTTATTTAGAATCATTAATTTCAAAAGATCAGGAAAGTGGTCTATGAAAAATGCATCGTTTTACAGAGGTTCCATTTAGAACCTGCTAAACTTTGAGAGAGAACCATTGAAAAGAAAATACCATGAACATGCCTTAATAGTTCATTAAAGCTCTGGGTCTGGCTGAAAAATCTATTCATATTATAGTGTTCATAATACTACGCAGTGGAAGGGGAAAAATGCAATGACCTTGAAAAACCTCAAATAAATCGAGTCTATAAACTTTGATGTCTCCTTCACAGAGATTGCAATGCTTATTCATCTTTCTTTTTAATATATGACTTGAGTTCGAAACAAAACGTAAGATGACTGCTTTATCATGTTTTTGAAGGGAGAGAGATTGAATCCTTTGGTGAAAAAAGTTCAATAGACTGGCCATAGACTAATATTAATTACTAATTTTATACAAAATGACATGTCAAATTAATTACTGATGAGCTATTTTAGTGGAAATGTGCCAGGATTCAGATTGTTTGGGGCAGAGTGACTTCGTAATAAATACTTAACACACTGTGGGATATTCTGGTTGCCCTAGTCAGCCATTCATTTCCTTTGATCCCTGGAAACTAATTTTTGTTGCAGTCAACTGTAACTGATTGCAGACAGCTTTTTTTTTGGTTAACTAGCCCCCTAAAATACATTTTCCCATTTGCTTTCCATCTGATTGTACCTCTATCACAGAAAGCAATAAGACATAGTGCCTGAGTTTGTTGTCAGTTGCAATCTGCTAATCATTTAATGCTTTTAGATTTTAATCGAATCTGCCTGCTGTTTCTCTTTATTTAAAGTAAGACATTTCTATAGTAAAAAATCACTTTGAATCTAGTTTAAAAGCAGTGAATTATTGAACTAACATTGTCCCCCAGTAATAACTAAGTTATTCTAGTAAAGTACAGTATTATATAAACCAATAACTTAATTTTGTTTTTGAATTCTGATTCTAAGCTGTTTCATTTTTCTTTTGAAAAATCTGGGACTTCAGAATAATAGTATGAACTGGAAAAATTATGAAATTTAGAATATAATATCATATATTCATTATTTAAAATATCCATCTGTACTGACCGTTTTTATTTTACATGTCTATTATGGGTGGAGTTTTCAAATAACAGAATTCATAAGTTAGAGTATCTTTTAAAATCAAGTTGAAAATCATTGAGTATTTTTTTCTTTTTACAAAATACCATAACTATAATATTAAATCATATAATCTTCTTCCAAGCACAAATGCAAACTAATTTCTTGGACTAACTGATGCTTTTAAGAATGCACATAAAATGTTTCATTCTTATGCTAAATCAAAATAGATAACTTTCAAAGACATTTAGAGTTTTGCATTGTCCAATGGTAGCCACTTACCACATGTGGCTACTCAATTTTAAATGTAAATAAATTAAACTGAAAACTTAATTATTTGGTTGCACTAGTTATATCTGAGTGCTCAGTGGCCACATGCCGTAATGATTGCTGCATTGGAAAACGCAGATTTACAGAACATTTCCAGCATTGCAGAAAGTTCCATGGGATAGCAATGTCATAGAATATTATTTTGTTTTCTAACATCTAAATTTCGGTATACATTAATCTAACAAATCTAGCACCTATAAATAAAAGTTATCACTTACTGAGTACCTATATTCTGGCCTATATGAAGACAAGGTTATAACCAAGTTTGTCTGTTTAAAAACTAATATATATATAAAAGATGATCTCCCTTTGAGCATTACAAATACTTTTTACTTAATAATCTTTAAAAATAATTTATTGAAAAACAGAATTTTCAATATAATAATCACGTTAAATATACCCAACTCTAAAGACTATGATTTTCTCTTATCCATGTACCAAAAGTACCAAAAAATGTATACACATTTTAAGAGAGGTTATCTATGTATTACGTTTAATTTGCCGTAATTAGAAGTGTCTGGGTGTTGATGGTAACCACTTTGAGCACCTCTTGCAATCACAGAAGTCAAATGTGATTTGTATTCATCTGCAATTTTAATGTCTTTTCTTTTTTTTTTAATGTGCATTTTTTGGGGAATTTTCTGTATGTATATTAATTCAAATGCAAATAAAAATTTCCCAAACTGCAACTGGGAAGGGGGACACTAGTTTGGTTTAATAGAAAAATGAGATGGCGTGAACAAAATACCTTTCAGTGGTCCATTAATTACATTACACACACATTACACACACACACACACACACACACACACACACACACACACACGTGTATGTGATTAGATTTTTTATCCCCTGTACTTCCACCTATGTTTTCACAAATTGATTTTTTTGTACTTGAGAATTTTTGTATTAAATGTTTTTATCTTTCACATATCTCCACATCTTCTCTCTATATACCGCCTCATAAACAATAAATGCCACATTATATACATTTTTTCAAGGCAACGTTGTAAATTGCACTAATTATCTTAGACAATACATTTCTCAGAATGTTATATTTAGTACCTCACAGTATTTTTAAAACCTAATTATGTTCAATTTATAAGAATTTATCGATTGTATAAGAAAGTTAAAACTGTGTAATTGATTAGGGCCTCTGTATTTGTGCAAGTTGTCACATATGAGTTTACAGTTCCTGTGAATAGCAACTCCTGGAGGTGTGCAAGTTGTCACATAAGACTTTACAGTCCCTGTGAATGGCACCTCCTGGAGGTGTGCAGTGCAAAGTGAGCATAGCTGCACACCTCTTTGTCCAGCCATTGAAGCATGCCAACTTTTCCTTTGATTTTATTTGTTGAATTTTTCTGAAGATTATACAGTACATCCTGTACCAAGTGACAAGAACAAAACCTGTTCACCAATGAGATAATACTAACCTTTGGTTTTAGAATTTAAAAAGCCTTGGCAAGTGTACTTCCATGCCTAGGACCCCATAGCATTTAACTGAATATTCTGGAATATCTAAGAGCAATCATATTTATTTATTAATTTACTCAGTTGAAAAGCGTATCTGAGCTGGGCATGATGGCAAGCATCTGGTAGTCTCAGGTACTTGGGAGGCTGAGGTGGAATGATCTCAACCTTGAGCCCAAGAGTTCGTACCTGACCTGGGCAGTCCAGCAGGACCATGTCTCCAAAAGAAAAATAAAGCGTATGTTTACATATCATATATCAGACCTTAGTCTAGAAATCTAAGAATATTATAAAGAATAAAATTGTCATAGCTTGAAAAGCTTTAGAGAAGGGGGAAACAGAGATATGGAAGAAGTAATTAAACTATGTTATATCTACAACCAAATGGACATGCACAAGCAATTATGGAATTACAGTCAATGATGAATGCCTAAGCCATTCTTGATATCAATGAAAGTTTTTAATGAATATATTACCTTAGAGAAACTCTAAAGGTTGAGCAGGAATTAGCCAGGTCAAGTGGAGCTAAAGAAAGGCAGTCTCGATAGATATCCAAAAATAGACATATACGAAGGGAACATAGCATTGTCTTTCAAGGTTATTGTAGACTATAACAAATTATGACATTACATGGCTGAATGTTCTATTATTTCATCAATATCCATTCTTTCTCTTTCTTTAAACATGGAATTACCAAATTTTAGCTAGACACCTGGCTGCATTTTTCTATCTACCTTGCATCTAGGCATGGACATAAAACTAAGACCTGGCTGGTAGTATATGAGCAGAAGTGAATCTGTAATTTCTCTGTAATTTTTTTAAAACATATTTTTTATTTTAAAATTGTGGGGTACAATTAAGGGTTAAGTATACAAATATGCATCGTTCAGGCACCCTTGTTGATAAGGGGTGTCCCCCCATCCCCAGACAGATATTGGCTACCATTAATCCCACCACCCTTGCCCTCCATGTCCCCCCCCATGAATTCCCACCACTGTCGATCCTTTTCTTATAGTATTATGATAGATGTTCAAGGTCCACTTATGAGTGAGAACATGTGATACTCAGATCTTTGTTGCTGTGAAAGATCACTCAGTATTATAGACTCTAGTTCCATCCAACCATGCTGTCCATCAAAAGAGGACTGGATGAAAAAAAATGTGGTACATATACAAGATGAAATACTATGCAGTTGCAATTTTAATTTTAAAATTTTTTTCATAAAATCCAGCTCCTTCAGGAGTGATTTTATAATTTCTAAGCCCTGTCTTTAAAGGGAAATGGAATGTCTTCTATTTCTTTCCTATCTTTAATGTTATCTGGAATGAAAATGGATGATAATAACTAGAGCAGCTATCTTCGAATCACAAGATTAAAACTGCATGTTGAGAATGATTGAGCAAAAACAAGACAGAAGAAGCCTAGGTCCTTGACGCCTCAGACCAGTATGGCAACACTAGACTTCTTATATTTGGACTGTAATGTGAGAGGAAAAAAAATTTTTCTAATTTGTTTTGTCACTATTATTTTGAAAACTCTGTTGCAGCAGTCACTTCTGATTTACAATTAGTAGATGCAAAGATTTTTAAGACATTTTCCATAATATTTCATACTTTACATTATTCTTGTTATTGAACTAGAACTCTTGATGGACTTCTAACATAGAATCTCTATTGGCAGGTACATTATTTGGGGATTTTTAAGGTGACCCTAAGTAAGTTTCGGGATCCATGTTAGCTCTCTGATACACCTTTAGAACAAAGACTTATATCTACAGATTTGGGGGCATAAGGCAGTTAATTTCATAGATCATTGAAAAGTAACTTGGTAGTTGAAATTCATGTAGCGACTTAATCTAGCCATATCTTATATACTTATTTTAGCATATTTGTATGTATGATCTTGAAATATACTATGAAGACACTTTTATAAAGGTACAATTTGATACAATTTTCCTTCTTTTTATACATATTATTTGCTATTCTTTGAAAATAAAAACAGAATTGCAGATAAAGCATGCTACAGTAAAACTACAAACATTGCTTGAAAAGTAACCACGAATGATTTATTCTCAGTTAGAATGTATTTCTTTTCTTTTAGATTAGAAAATATAGTTTATGTAGAAAGTAAATTAGAAAGAGAGAAAAAGAGCAGATTCACCTTCCCAACGTAGGGGAAGCGGCCAAAGTTTAAGAAAACATGGCCTGCTGGGCTCAGTGGCTCAGCCTGTAATCCTAGCGCTTAGGGTGGCTGAGGTGAGTGAATTGCCTGAGCCCGCAGTTTCGAGACCCGCCTGGGCAACTTGGTGAGACCTCATCTCTACAATAAGTCAAAAAATTAGCCTGGCGTGGTAGCATGCGCCTGTAGTTCTAGCTACTGGAAGGCTGAGGCAGAAGGATCGCCGGAGCCACTGCACTCCAGTCTGGGCGACTGAGTGAAACTCCAACTCAAAAA